>NC_139984.1:4453506-4653653 GCF_963993115.1 Abramis brama | reverse complement strand
ACATCATCATGAGTCTGAAATTAGATATATGGTTGAAAATAACATTGCTAAACCTTCCTTTTCAAGCTGGGCATCCGCTTGTTTACTAGTGGGAAAGAAGGATGGAACGTACCACTTTTGTACTGACTTTCAAAAGGTGAATAACGTAACGAAACCAGATTCTTTCCCATTGCCCCTAATGGGAAGATTGTGTAGATTATGTCGGCTCTGTTACGCAGTAAGTTCGATTTATTGAGGGGATATTGGCAAGTGCCTTTAACAGCTCGTGCACAGGAGATTGCCTTATTCATTACTCCTTCTGGACTCTGTTATGAGTTTGGGTCTTAGAAGTGCGCCCTCTACCTTTTAATGCTTGATGAACCAAGTAACTTCTGGTTTAAACGGATGTGCTGTCTACTTCCATCCATCCATCTTCTACCGCTTATCCGGGGCCGGGTCGCGGGGGCAGCAGTCTAAGCAGGGATGCCCAGACTTCCCTCTCCCTCGACACTTCCTCCAGCTCTTCCGGGGGGACACCGAGGCGTTCCCAGGCCAGCCGGGAGACATAGTCTCTCCAGCGTGTCCTAGGTCTTCCCCGGGGTCTCCTCCCGGTGGGACATGCCCGGAACACCTTCCCAGGAAGGCGTCCAGGAGGCATCCGGAAAAGATGCCCGAGCCACCTCAACTGACCCCTCTCAACGTGGAGGAGCAGCGGCTCTACTCTGAGCTCCTCCCGAGTGACCGAGCTTCTCACCCTATCTCTAAGGGAGCGCCCAGCCACCCTGCGGAGAAAGCTCATTTCGGCCGCTTGTATCCGGGATCTTGTCCTTTCGGTCATGACCCAAAGCTCATGACCATAGGTGAGAGTAGGAACGTAGATTGACCGGTAAATCGAGACAGAGCTTCTTCACCACGACAGACCGGTACAGCGACCGCATTACTGCAGAAGCTGCACCGATCCGTCTGTCAATCTCCCGTTCCATCCTTCCCTCACTCGTGAACAAGACCCCGAGATACTTGAACTCCTCCACTTGAGGCAGGAACTCTCCACCAACCTGAAGCGGGCAAGCCACCCTTTTCCGACTGAGGACCATGGCCTCGGATTTGGAGGTGCTGATTCTCATCCCAGCCGCTTCACACTCGGCTGCAAACCGTCCCAGTGCATGCTGGAGGTCCTGGTTTGATGAGGCCAACACGACCACATCATCCGCAAAGAGCAGAGATGAAATCGTGTGGTCCCCAAACCTGACCCCCTCCGGCCCCTGGCTGCGCCTAGAAATTCTGTCCATAAAAATTATGAACAGAACCGGCGACAAAGGGCAGCCCTGCCGGAGTCCAACACGCACCGGGAACAAGTCTGACTTACTGCTGGCAATACGAACCAAGCTCCTGCTCCGGTCGTACAGGGACCGGATAGCCCTTAGCAAAGGGCCCCGGACCCCATACTCCCAGAGCACCCTCCACAAGATGCCACGAGGTACACAGTCGAATGCCTTCTCCAAATCCACAAAGCACATGTGGATTGGTTGGGCAAACTCCCATGAGCCCTCCAGCACCCTGTAGAGGGTATAGAGCTGGTCCAGTGTTCCACGACCGGGACGAAAACCACACTGTTCCTCCTGAATCCGAGGTTCTACTATCGGCCGGATTCTCCTCTCCAGTACCCTGGCATAGACCAGGGAGGCTGAGAAGTGTGATCCCCCTATAGTTGGAGCACACCCTCCGGTCCCCCTTCTTGAAAAGAGGGACCACCACCCCGGTCTGCCAATCCAAAGGCACTGTCCCCGACCGCCACGCGATGCTGCAGAGGCGTGTCAGCCAAGACAGCCCCACAACATCCAGAGACTTGAGGTACTCAGGGCGGATCTCATCCACCCCCGGTGCCTTGCCACCGAGGAGTTTCTTGACTACCTCGGTGACTTCAGCTTGGGTGATGGACGGGTCCGCCTCCGAGCCCTCAGCCTCTGCTTCCTCAATGGAAGACGTGACGGCGAGATTGAGGAGATCCTCGAAGTATTCCTTCCACCGTCCGGTGATATCCCCAGTCGAGGTCAACAGCTGCCCTCCTCCACTGTAAACAGCGTTGGTAGGGCACTGCTTCCCCTTCCTGAGGCGCCGGACGGTTTGCCAGAATCTCTTCGAGGCCAGCCGATAGTCCTTCTCCATGGCCTCACCGAACTCCTCCCAGGCCCGAGTTTTTGCCTCCACAACCACCCGGGCTGCAGTCCGCTTGGCCCGTCGATACCCATCAGCTGCCTCAGGAGTCCCACAAGCCAGCCAGGCCCGATAGGACTCCTTCTTCAGCTTGACGGCATCCCTTATTTCCGGTGTCCACCACCGGGTTCGGGGATTGCCGCCTCGACAGGCACCGGAGACCTTACAGCCACAGCTCCGAGTGGCCGCGTTGACAATGGAGGTGGAGAACATGGTCCACTCGGACTCAATATCTCCAGACTCCCTCGGGATCTGGTCGAAGCTCTGCCGGAGGTGGGAGTTGAAGATCTCTCTGACAGGAGATTCGGCCAAACGTTCCCAACAGACCCTCACAGTACGTTTGGGTCTGCCGAGTCTGTCCAGCTTCCTCCCCCGCCATCGGATCCAACTCACCACCAGGTGGTGATCAGTTGACAGCTCCGCCCCTCTCTTCACCCGAGTGTCCAAGACATACGGCCGGAGGTCGGATGAGACGACCACAAAGTCGATCATCGACCTCCGGCCTAGGGTGTCCTGAGTGCTTACACATCACAGTGAGAGACTCCAACTCTGGAGAGCAGGTTTGTGACAAGTTTTTGCAGACACCAGTTGCTATTGATGTAGCAGCCAACCCCACCTCCACGTAGTTTTTGTGAGCACGCAGTGCGGTCTGCACGGTGTAGAGAAAAGCCGGCTAGTTGTAACATGGAGTCCGGGAAACTTTCAGCCAACCAGGTCTCAGACAGGCAGATAGCGGCGGCGTCCCTGAAGTCTCTCTGTGTACGAATGAGCATAGAAAGTTCATCCATTTTGTTTGCCAGGGAGCGGACATTGGAAATCAGGCTAGGTAGAGCTGGGCGGTAGATGAGACGCCTAAGCCGGACAAGAGCGCCACCCCTCACACCCCGCTTCCGAGTCTTCCAGCATTGTTTAAGCCGCTCCTTATGTAGTTGGCAATCCGGCGGTAGATCGGGCAGGAAAACGGGCATGCTGTCCCGAATATGAAGTAATGCAGATCTGTCATACTGAACAACCAAAGGCTGGGTTCTAGGAACGTGCAGGACAATACCAAACAAACAAACAAAACAGAGAGTAGTACCGAGTCGCCATTGAGCGGCGCCATCTTCCATCTTCAGTAAACAGTGATAAGTGGGAGCAGCATCTTTTATGTATTAGAGAACTTTTTGAGTGTTTGGCTAAGACTAGGCTCACGGTCAACTTGACAAAGTGTGAGTTTGCCAAAGCGAGTGTGATCTTGGGGAAAGTAGTCGGGCAGGGTAACATGCATGGTCTTGGCAATCAATTATTTCTCTCCACTACTTAGTACTAAACGAGAGCTTATGCTGTTTTTGGGTATGGTGGGCTATTACAGGAATTTTTCTGCAGTTGTAGCCCCTCTGACTGATTTGTGGAAGAA
The DNA here is from genome assembly GCF_963993115.1 of Abramis brama. Lineage (NCBI taxonomy): Eukaryota > Metazoa > Chordata > Actinopteri > Cypriniformes > Leuciscidae > Abramis > Abramis brama. The sequence continues at coordinate 4,650,064 of NC_139984.1, read as the reverse complement.
GAACGCAAAATGTTAGTGTCTTTGCAATGTAAACAGGTTTTTGATAATGTGAAGTTGTTGCTTAGCACTGCACCCGTTCTGGCCGCACCACGCATTGGACAGGCATTTCAGATCCAGCTAGTCAAGAACTTGTGCTGTGTGCTTACAAGTTACTGCCTTAAACTGTAGATTTTGTTACCTTGCTCATAATCAGTGATCATAATTTTATTACATTATTACCGTAGGCCACGGGATAATATTCTGTCCAGAATTGATAAAATACCCTAATCTCAATTTATCGGTGGACGAATAGTTGATAAAGTGTTAAATATTAATTCTGAATCATTTACATATTAATTCGGTTCTTATTCACTGCAATTCAATCACCCTTTGAGTTATATTGATCCTAGCTCCCTTACAATTGTCTACATGTTCTGGCAAAGATCAATAAAGTTACTTGCAAAGTTACTTATAGTCAGTAGTATGTCTGTTGGGAGAGCATCAAAATTATTATTAAGATTATATCTTGCAATTCTGACTTTATTTTTTGCAGTTTCCTGTTTATAACTTTTAGTGTTTTCCTCAGATATTAATTAGATATGTGATTTGTCTCAACTGATATACCTCCATCTGACTGGTGCTGGAATATGAATAATATAGTCATTAAGTGGAGAATTTAAGGAATCATTAGGTTACACAAGTTTCAGTAAAAGGAAACTTTAGAGTCTTCCCTGTAAGCGGATGTATTCTTCACTTCGTCCCTTCTTTGCCCACACTTTGTGATACCAATCCAGGGGTTCACTGGATCCAGATCCAAACCCTCATCACTCCAGACAAACATATGTTGCTTCCTGACCCACTGTGATGGATGTACAAAATTCAAGTGGCTGTTATTATAAGTATGGCTACTGGACAAGGTTTTCAGATTTTTCTTTTCTTTTTCTGTTTATGTACCTAATTGTTGGAGGGACTGCCAAGAAACACATGCCCTGATGAAATATCTCAAATCCACTGTAAGTCACGTATAATCCACTATACGTGGATAATTTTTTTGAACATCCTGAACATCCTTTTTCATTTTATTTTTATTTTTTGGAGGTACTTAGATTCTCTAAGCTGCTTTGGGACAATATGCATTGTAAAAAGTGGTATGTTGTACAATCTATTTTTTCTAACCAGGCGCATTTTGTTACACAAATGTATTGCAACAAAAACTGTTTTTTCAGTAGGTGTGAACCTTTCCAAATGAATTGGTAAAAACAAAAAGAAGCGTGTAAAGTATTTTGAGACAAGGAGAAACTAATATAAACTTCGTTTACAAAAAAATGGAGCACACATTTTGTACATTTTTCTCAACAAACATGTTTTCTCCTTCCAAACTAATATTGCAATATTGACTTCAGCACAAAAACTTCAAATCAGGTTTTCAACATTATGTTCATCATCATTAACTTTATGCATATATAAATGAACATTATGTTATGGATGAGGAGGCACTACACCAGCAAGGAGATCAATTTACATCAACTAACTATGAACATACACACGTCCTCTACACTGCAAGAGTAACGTTCACAACATAAACCTTCATCCCTTCATTTGCATAAAGAACAAATCAACATTAAAAATAGCATTTAAATTACACGGTTCTTTCCTGTCGCAACTTAGCGGTTTGTCTCTACTCAACACAGTTGTACAGTTACAGTAGAATATAATCTTAATAAATTACATCATCATATACAAATATGACGGCGTGGACCCACACGCATTTATACAGGTATGGTACATAGTGATTTCATTGCAATCAAAATCATATTAATACAATATGGTACCTATATAGCATTACAGTGTTATTTTTTCAAAGCGTAGTTCTTTTGTTACCCAACATTTACAATTAAACTACAATTTTTATTTTCTATACATAAACACAACTCATACACACTGAATATAATAAAGAGGATACACCCCAATACGATAACCCCGACACATGTACCCGTTCGTACTTCTTTTTTGTGTACATTACGGAATATTTTGACAATGCGAGTTCTCTTCTTTTTTTTCTAGACTGAACAGTTTCAATCACAAAGATGCTAGGCGGTCTTTCCTCTGAATGTATTATGTCACATCCTGTTTGTTGTTCATTTTCACTCCCACACTGAAACTTCATGAACGATACACAGATCCACATAGTACTGCAATTTGGAAAATACAGGCACACAAGGAGCACTGCTTGCCTTATCAAAATCGTGGCGGTACGCCATACAGAGGTCAGCGGTGGAAGGAATAAAATACAGTGGTCGCAAAATGTACTCGAGTCACACTTTTTTGTGAGAAGTGTGCTTGTGCTATCTCTCTGTCAAATAAATCCAATGGATTGCAATGAGTGACTTAAATATCCAAATACTTCTGTGACCAATTTACAGTATATTGCCAGCAAATCATATGTTGCCACTTTGTGTGAGCCTTTTAGCTTTTTTATTATTTCAAAATTAATCAAAGAATTTATACAAATTTTCAAACTTGATGCAAAAGCAGTGCGCGTTAGTTAACAGGCCATGAAACTACAGGGATTCCTCAGAGTGAATCAACTAGTGATGAATGTGATGGTCCAGCTGTGAAATTCACTCACGGATTAAGTCTGTTAAAGTGACCCTATTATGCTTTTTCGATAATTACCTTTCATATAGTGTGTAATATAGTTGTTTGTGAATGTAAAAGGTCTGCAATGTTTCAAAGATCAAAGTAAATGGAGCTATTGTCTCCCAAAAGAAAGAGTCGATTCTGAACTGCCTGAAACGAGTCGTCAGTAATTCCAGTCTTAAGCCCTTATTTAGATGGGTAGATGGAGTAATGCAATTTTACCACAGGACGTCTGTAATAATAATGGCCAATTCACACGGGAAAAGATATCTCAGTAAAACTAGCAGAAGTGGGAAGAGTAACTTGATTTAAGCACCCCTGTCACCTTCCTGTCGTCATGTGCGTATTACGTTGCTTCCTGATATCATGTACGCAAACACATATAGCCTATATTTATATATATAAACAGTTAGGTCCGGTCGTACGATGTATTAATTAAATTCAGATTGGATTATGTTGGTAATAGGCACTTATGTAACGCCTCTAACAAGTGCTTTCGGCCTTCTTTTTGAACTGAATGGTTCAGAAGAGTTGAGTTCGTGTTGTCGACATGTCAAGAATACACTGTTTTCTGTGCTGCCGAAGGATGAGGACTTGGGCTGGAATTGATACGATAAAACCAACACCAACATTACTGTTCGAATCACTGTGTATAAAGTGTTGAAAAAGATCCATAGCTGAAATTCAGATATGGTAATGACTGTTTAATTTCCCACACACGCTTTAAGCGGTCGAACAATCACAACATGACTGGGCCATCTGACCAATCAGAGCAAAGGAAGATCTCGGAAAGGGGAGGCATAGAGAGACTAAATCCTTTATCGAACCGTTTAGACCAGTGGTGTCCAATTCTGCTCCTGTTAAACAATTAAACACATACTGGGCATTCTAGAAACGTCCAGCCAGGTGTGTTGAGGCTAGTTGCAGGTAAACACTGCAGGATAGTGTCTCTCCAGGACCAAGTTTGGACACCCCTTGTTTAGACACTGTGAAGAAATCGGTGATGTTGCAATGCATATTATGAGAAAATTAAACTGTTCTTTGACTTTTGATGCTTGTAAACCTATTTTAGGAGACTTCCAAAACAAAATGAGCAAACCTTAAAATGGCATAGTAGGGGCACTTTAAAATTGCTGTGCATAAGTAGCCCAAATCATGCACAGAAAACATTCATGTCCATCTGAGGAACCTTGATTTGGTACAAGAAGTGACCATGAACACATGCCAAATAGAGACAAGACTGCTTATACAAGACCTTCTTGGAGTAACAAATTACAACACATGACTTTGACAAACATGAGATGACACATCCAATTGGAGAACATGAGTCATGTTCAGAACAGCACACTTACAATTTGTACTCTTTATGCAGTATATAGTATGTATACTGTGTACAGCATGCAAATTGTATGTAGGCATGGAATACCCAGATTGATGTTGTACATTTAGCAACAGTATACTAATATGCAATGTGCTTGACCTTACATTTGTAGCATGACGGGGAAAAAAAATCTAGTCTCAAAAGGTCTCAAAATTCACAAATTCAAAACAACTGCATTGTTCGACGATACCTGGACACCACTCGCATGCAACACGAAGACGTCACATGCCAACAATTGCATGCAACTGTTTGAAAAGTTTCTCGCTGCATACTGTTTCACATACTATTTCTAAAAAAAGTATGCAGTATCCATTTTATACTACTACTAAGGTAGTATTCTGTTCTGAACATAAACTGTGTCTGAATTCACCCCATATACCCTCATTCACTATTCCCCACATTACTCCACTACTATAGTCCACTTGAGTGAGTGAATTCGGACACTGAGTGCGCTGGAAGGGCTGCCGCTTTTGCATAGTTTGTGCTTGATGTTTAATAATCAAGAAACTTAGCAAACTGGCAGCTCCAGAAGTAATGAAAATATTTATCTTGGACTCTGTCATGGAAAGTAGCATGTATAAACCTTAATAAAAGAATTTAATGATCAATTAAAGAAGGAATTTAGACCTGTATGATATTACGCTGTACCCACATTGGACAGTGTCCACTATGGTTTTGGACACCACCACAAATGGCTGTCCCCTCAAAAGGAGGTTTTGCTTAAGAGAATAGGGGGCGATTTCGGACACAGCCATAGATATTCTAGTTCCACCACTTCCTGGTCTGAGGTTGACATTGAGTCTGCTGCCCCCTGTGGTCACTGTGGGATTTGCATACAGTACAGATGGCCTGAGGAATCAAGGGCTACATGCTCCATAGCACATGCTGCTATGCGTAAAGACACAGACATCAAGACGATACCTAATAGAATAATCAGCGCAACAAGGCATGGACTGATGGTGAGACAGTAAGAGGAAAACCGGATAGCCTGTTGTGAGTCATATTCTGTTTAAACACCGTGACACTGGACGAGTACCCCGTAATTGCACACTGAATCTGTTATATGAACTTTGTATTAAAATACAGCAGAATGGCCTTATGAATAACTGTTCAGTTGGATATTATGCTAATAGGAGTATTCTATACTCATGTCTGTAATATAATTTTAAATGTAATCAGCACAAATAATGTGTATCCTGTACTTGCATAACTGATGGGTCATTTATTTGTTCAAATCTGTTTGTAAGTATGTATATTATTTTTAAATATTTGCAAACAGATATTAGTAGTGAGCAAGCTCTTCCCAGCCTCGCAGATAAGATCAATATATATATATACAGTGTGGATATTTTTACTAAGATTTTTTTGATTTTAAACAAGACTGCATTGCACATCTTCAGGGAAAGTCGTTCATATTAAGTCTCTGGCGTTTTTGCCATGTTATTAGATCGGACAATCAGAGCTGCCTCCAAAGGTGTGTTGTCCTCCAGTCAGGTGATCAGATTTCCTCAACGTAATTGGCCGGGTATAAGCCTGTCCGGCCGCTGTCCAGACGACCTCTGCACCAGCCCTGGTCATCTTCCTCTTCGATCTTTGATAATTCATCACCTGTGGGTGATACATATTATAACTGACTGCCATATGTATAGTCAAAAATCTAGGGATGCACCGAAATTTCGGCCACTGAAAATTATTGTTTATTATGGCACGAAAATATGAGCCGAAAATAAATGCCGCCCAACCCGCTAGAATCTGTATACAAATGTAAAATAACAGTCTTCACTGTATAAATGAAACATAACTAATATAATTAATTAATTAATACAATTTATCTTTGTTAAAGCTACAAAAGTCATGTTCTCTTTCTCTCTGTTGTTTGATCACCATTGGTACATTAGGCTGCTCTTCCTTTAAGACGAATGCACGGACCTAATATAAATGACACGCATCTGTTTTCTTTCTCAATTGTTTAAAAAACACATAACCGACTGTGTTTACGAGGATACTCGCCGAGACGGGCATTTTGACTTCATTTTACGTGTGCGTGTCCGTTTAAGCTCAAAAGCAAGAGAAAGAGAACTGAATTTCGGCATTCACTGCGCGGCTCTGTGCGCGGTATCGATGCTAAAACGATATATCCATCGTGCAGCCCTAATATTTAATATTTTTAAATATATTTTGTGTCACTTTAAATAAAAGTGTGATTCTTTTATTTGATTGGCATGTATTTTTTAAATTCAGATTCAATAAATTGTTGAATTTAATTAAAAAGTCTAATATTAATACAATTCAAAAAAAATAAAAAATAAAAATAATTATATATATATTTTTTAAAGTCATTTTTTGTTTTGGTTTTCAACCACGTGCTTCCAGAATTTTCAGTTTCAGCCATTTTCATGTCAGTGCATCCCTAGAAAAATCATGTGTTATATATGGACGGCATTCTACATAAAGACTTGTTTCTACATAAAGACTTGTCTTTAGAGAATACATCTTGAATTAGGTCATTTTTTCTTACCCAAGTGGCAAATAGTTTTTCTTGTTCTAGGCTAATATTTTAAACAATTTAGTAATGTTCCTTGACACCAGAAAAGCAACCTTTTGTAAAATGTCTTTGTAAAAGCCCCTTTTGGGGTTTTGAGTTAAAGGCCTCAAGTCTTCTTAAGTTATGTTTCTTAAAACAATTAAGCACTTTCAAAAAACAGCACTTGATGTTAGATTTTAAAAGTTTTACTTGAAAATAAAATGTAAATCATGTTTTAATCTTTTGTTGTGCTTTAAAGAAGTGCACTTATTTTGATGTGTTTAACTAACATACTAAAGCACATCTAAAGTACTGATTATAATTGTAACTGTTGTGTGTTATTCAACATTATATTTAAAGTTACTATATTGCAAATGTACCAAATTGCGCCTTCATCGTTACAAACGTGTAATTATAACTTTATTTAAAAAAAATGACATACAAGTTTCAATAGAAATGACAATTCTTGCTTTTTAAAGGCAATAGAAGTAATTATGGAATCACACGTAAAGAGGTCCAATTTAATTTGGTCAAAATACCCCCAAAAGTTCAACTAGCATTTAATATAAATGTAAACTATAATACATTTTCATATAATTACAATTAACATGTCTGAAAACATCATATTCAGTTTGCATTTAAGTATATTCTTTTAAAACGTATTATTTCGTACTCAAGTACTCTTTTTTGAAGATATGCTGAAGTGTCCTTCTTTTTTACAAGGGACTGCAATGACAAACTGATTTTGAGATCATTTGATCTAACATTTTTATGTTTTGTCATTTTTATGTAACCAAATTATGTAGTAAATGTGAATCCTTGCAAAAGAATCCATTAGAGTAATACAGTTAGAGACATATCATTTCATTTAATGAAAAGTGTTATATCATTTGCCAAAGGTGTTATTTTGAACAAGTACTTTACTCAAAAATATCTAAATCAAAAGGATTTGCACATGGTGACATGTTTTGCTCCAGTAACACCACTAATGACAGCTAGCATCAGTTTTTTTGTGCTAACTGCACTTTACCTGCTTTGAAGCTCAGCTCATCCTGCTCTTGGCCTTCATAGTCATACAGCGCCCGCACTCGCACGCCTCCTCTGCTGACCGTGTCGTCCTCGAAAGAGTTTCCCCCGCCATTCGTCTCGTTCCCCGAGTATCCGGCGGGCTGATCGTCATCGGACCATTCTGTGGAGTACGCCTGGTTCTTGTCATAGCTGCTCACACTAGACAAAGACAGGGGACGTGTGCTGTTAGCATGATATACTTTGGTTTGCTATATTATGCTAGCTCACTATCAGACAGATGTAATTAGTTATCTAATGTAATTCTTAGACAGTTGTAGCTAGCAACCCATTCTGAATCAAACGACTACGTGATTTTAAATCTTGTGACTTACTCAAAGACAGTGTTAATTTCATTAACGATGAAAATGGTTTGAAATGATAACAAGATTTTAATTGAAACAAACTGACAAAAATATGACAACAAAAAAAAGAGATTGCCCTGTGTAAGATGTATTTTAGGTCAGATCCCTCAGAGATCAGAGTTATCAGGCGCATTTAAATGCTTTTGTGTGCATTAGATATGAAAGTAAATAAAATGCATAAAATGAAAATAAATATCTGTGAGTCTATGTGCACTGTTTTAATTGACCTATCCAGCAAGTATATCACAGACAATAAAATTAATAATGAATAATAATGTATTCAGTGACTAACATGTTCTGAAACTGACAATAAAAAAGTAAAGTAAATAAAAAATTAGGTTGTGATGGGGTTTTTTTTTTAAGGGGGAGGAGGTTAGGGCTTTTACACAATTCGAACACTGCTAAAGAGTCAAATGTAATCCCTGCCAATTTTACAAATATAATTAAATAAAAAAATTTTTTTTTAAAAAGCTATTTAATTACCAAAGGTAAATTATGTGCCGAAATTAAAAATATTTTTTGCCACAATAAACTCCAAATTACTGCTTAATAATAGTAAGATAAGGGATGTAGAATATGGTCATGCATTAATTTGTGCTTTATAAGTGCTAATAAACAGCCAATATGCTAGTAATATGCATGCTAATAAGCAATTAGTTTTTATATTATTTTATTAGTTTATTATTTTATTTAAATTTTCATGATTATAATGCATCCACCCTGTCAAATTATAGACGAACCCTGTACGGCCAGAAACGATTGTTAATCAGAAGTGAGTTCTCTGTCGAACTTCACAGAATCTTTATTTGAACGAGTGAAGTGGACAGCAATCAACCTCTGAAAAGAGATAAGGATATTCTCCATAAAAGAAAGCAGGAATGGCGTCTGACCTGCCACGGTCGCCGGCCTGACCCGCGTGCTCTGTGTTTGGAGTCGCGGGAGCCACTCCGTCCGGCTTCTTCTTTTCTCTCTTGGCAACAGCGTTGGTGGCGTCTGGATTATATTCCTGAGAGAAACAGATTCAGAAGAGAAAATCTGTTACAAACCGCTGCTAAACATTTCCATTTTCCATTATCTTTCAGGAAAACATAAAAACACGCCAGCATATAGTCAAACTAAATACGAATGAGAATACCTTTTCTGAAATATGAAATCAAAAGTAATAAGAAAAGCATATTTAATAGATTATCTGCATTTAAAATGTGTATTTAATGGCTTATCATAAACAAAACATGTGAAACAAAATTCATAAAATAGCAGAAAATGAAAAAAAGTATCAAATTAAATCCTAATTTTTGTTTTTTAACAAGGTTTAAGAAACATGAGCATAACATGAAAACGTCTAGAGTGCAACTGGACCTTTGACTTAAAGCCTTACTGGGATATTAGAGTCTGTGACAACTTTCACATGTGACCACTAACCCCGGTCTCTTGTACCTTATAAGCAAACTAGACAAGGTCACACAACTGTTAAAACCTCTTTGTTCATTCAAAGTTGTGTACCTCAAACTGGGGCCAGTTCATATGCATGCCAGGACCGTGATTATTACTGAACCACTTGAGATCCTCTTGTGTGTTGGCAGCCAGAATGGTGCGTTCAAACTCGCGGTACACTGACGCATAGCTATAGCATGGAAAACACAAAAACACACACTTAACATTAAGCTCTGACAAATGCATTACAGCTAGACAACAAGTCAACTAGACCAGGGGTTCCCAAACTTTTCCAATCCAGGACCCACCAAGACAAGTACGATCTCTATTTTAAGAAAACGTGATGAAATGTGTGTGCATGTAGAGTATATGAAATATGTTCACAAAAGCTTGAAACACACACTCTCTTCAGTCTAGATATGAACTGTGATCCTGAATTATGAAGTGTGAACTGATCGCTAATGTTCGGCGCAGAAAACGCTCCCATGTTCGTTCTGTGTGTGTGCATGTAAAATGCTTTTTTACAGACGTATTTTCCTTGTGTGTTGGTAGGCGGGGGAAAGACAACAGTGCTGAGTTGAACAGAGATGACCTGAAACAGCGTGACATTTGAATCTCCGGTGTAAAGCGAATGAGTTTCTGCTGGTTAATAATGCGGACCGAGCCGCTGAATAATGAAACGAGCCGCTCAGGGGTGTGTTTCCCTAGACCAAACTGTTTTTGTGTGTGTGTGTGTGTAATTCACTGAGCTGCAGTCAAGTCCCACTCTGTGTTTGAAAAGTTTGAACAGTTTCCCACAGTTTGCATTGCTTTAGCTCCAGTGAGCTGTTACCCACTGAGACCGGATCACGAGTCAGACGGAGTGAAGCGCTAGCAAATTCAATTCTTAGAAGAGTTCGATCACTAATGAGATCTCAACTTTTGTTTTGGTATCTCGGCAAAACCTCGAACTGATTTCTTTGTAAATGAGCACAGACACACTGGTTGTGTGGTTCCCACTGACTTTTGGTTCTCGGTGAGGTTCAGGTGTCGTTTGATGTCCAGAAGAACCTCTTTGAGGAAGGTCAGCCGCTTGACCTCGTGCTGCTGGCACTGGTCAAACACCTGCTCCATGCACTCCATGTACTGCGGTGTGCACTTCGACAGCTCGTCCAGAGACTTCTCGTACTTCTCCTTCGCCTGCCGCACACACACACAAACACACATCACGAGCTGCATCGTCCAGTGGGAATTGCTAGAGCAATACCATTATAGGACTGTGACTTAATAATTCAGTACAGTGAGAGAGAGCGATTGTTATATCTTTAAATGTCATAACACTTCACATACGAGACGCTGCTCATTTTAATAGCTCAATGTTGTAAGATATTGAATGAAAAAATCTCCCAGATCAGTTGCGCTCTAGATCCACTTCTTTTCTCAAATCTGAGTATTATTTACTCAGTGTAGTCGGTAGCATTGCTATATGTACATATTTGTAAGAATTGTATAAATTACTAAATTCAATGAAACGCAATTACAATTTATGCATTAGGCCAAACGTTCAATATATATATGAAGAGCCATCTGAAATTTTCTTCTAGAATGATCATTTTTATCAAACTCGTATATTTAAGTTCAATAATTTCACTTAAATGGCAATGCAAATTACCTATTAATTGTCATTTAAGTGAAATTACTGAACTTAAATATACAACCTTTATAAAAATGATCATTCTAGAAGAAAATTTCAGATGGCACTTAGAGGCTTTTGCATCTGAACTCTTCACACATATATATATATATATAAATGTAAAATGTCCGTGTGGTGGTATAAATTATACAAAAGTTAGATTGTGCCGGGAATTCAGGATCAGGATCATTCACAAAAGGGTTGACCAGTGACCAGAAAGTACTTCAGTTTATGTACTGTATTTGTCAGGTTGATATAGTCAGATTAAATGATCTTTTTTCCTTTACCAGTTCATTTAGATGTTTCCACATAACTCATGCTATTTAGGCTATCTGAAAAAGCTAGCATGCACTGTACAAAAACACTGTTTCCCTGAAAAAAAATTTCCTGTGTACCGGCTCACATTATTATACCCATTAATGAATTATTCTGCCATGCATTAAATGTTCTGTGAAGCTTGTTTTTTATTCGATTCTCAAGTATACTTTGAGCTTAAAAGTGAATAGTACTTGAATTAGTTTCTTTATGTTTGTCATGGCTGTTTTCCGCACCTTCTGCACATCTTGTTTGCATTTCTCTGTCTTCTCATGCAGTTTCTTCTGCTGGTCTGGAGTGACAGAAGCGTCGGCCTCGCGGGCCGCAGCCAGTTTCTCCTCTTTACATGCCATGTGGTACGTCTTCTTAGCCGTCTCCATCTGCAGCCAGACATGACACGTTTAAATGACCGCAATACTGCAACTGAACGAATGAAGCTTAGAGACTGGTTGGCTGAACTCACTGAAATTGTTCCTGCTATAGTTTCCATTCTATAGCATATGACTTTCTATTTTCAATGGATCATGGAAGGAAAAATGCTGTATATTGTACTGGTTGTTCTTGTACATGCAATTACAATGATTGAGACTGAGGCTTTAAATGCAAAAAGGATGCAAAAGCACCTTATAAGTGCCATGAACATAGTCCTAAACGACACAATAGCTCTGTGAGAAACAGGCCGATTTACTGAAAATCTAGTCTAGCTCTCCTTGTCTTGTTCATTGGAGCTCATTTGTCAAGTTGAGATATTCGAAAAGAAAACTCATTCTTTTCAATGAATCAGTTGATCCAGTTCACAAACTGGTCTGAATGATTCGTTCACTAATAAAACTGAGCCGGTTCTCGAGTTTAAGTGACTGATTCAATAATCCAGTCATAGAAGTTACACAATGGGAAGATTATCAGTGAATAACAAACACATGTTTACACAATGCACACAATCACATATGACTTGGTATTTAGTTTATGGTGCTTTTCCTTTAAAGATTTAGTCCTCATTAATTATAACTGCCTTGGGAAAAAAGCAAGCAGGACAGTCTTTAATATCTCTCCTTCTGTCTTTCACAGAAGAAAGAAAGTCATACGGAGTAAATGATAAAAATTTAAACTGTTCCTTTAAACATGCAAACATATATTAAGCATAACACTTCAGTTGAATTTTAGACTGCATGCATTGTATGCATATTTAATATGCATGCAATGAAAAAAAAAGCCATAGAGTGACATTAACACAGAATTGAAAGTTAAAACCTTTTCTTTGTACCTCTTTGAGTTTCTTAGCCCAGGGTTTCTGGGCTTTCTTGAAGCCCTCGTCTGCCTCTTTGGTTTCCTTGAAGCCTCCTATCATCTGTCTGTGATACGAGTCTTTCTGCCAGTTTTTCACCTTCTCAATGTCCTCGTTCATCAGACCGTTCTTCACCTCTTGATGAAGCTCGCTCACTTTATCAGCCTCTGTCATCATAGCTAACCAGGCTCGCTCCACAGAACCGTACTGAGGCCCTGGACACACACACACACACACACACAAATAAAACAGAGGCGACAAAATCAGAGATGTATGAACTTATAAAGAAAACTTTTTTATGGCTATGGTTTAAATCACAGTTCATTAAATGAAAGAACTGCTTAAAAACTCCTGAGCGGATGAAGAAAGAAGCTTTAGACTGATATAACTGACCTTTCTCGATCAGTTGCCTCCACCTTTTGGACCATTCGGTGAGCTGCGCGCTGTAGGACTTCTCAATCTTGGTGCGTTCCTGAAGGCAGTTCATAAGATCATTGCAAAGTCGATGGCCGTCGTCGATTCTCTTGACTGCACGCTTATAATTCCCCACCTAGAAAAAAATAAAAATAATTAATTTCGCCATCATATTACATGCAACTTGATGTACAATTCTGCTCATACGTTTACATAGTCCACGCAGAATCTACAAAATGTTTTTCATTTAAAAAGTAAAAAAAAAAATAAAGGGATTCTGAAAATTGCATTTAGTTATTAAATTTAGTACTGCCCTGATTAAGTTATTGTACATAACAGATGTGTACATACCACTACTGTTCAAAAGATTCATTCGTGTTTTTGAAAGAAGTATCTTATGCTTGCCAAGACTTCATTTATTTGATACAGTAAAAAGTGCAGTAAAAACAGTAACAAAATATTGTGAAATATTATTACAATTCAAAATAGCTGTTTTCTATGTGAATATATGTTAAAATACTATTTATTGTAGTGATTAAAGCTGGATTTTCAGCATCATTACTCATCTTCAGTGTCACATGATACTTCAGAAATCACTGTAAAAAAATAGCATGTATTTCAAATATTTTTTTAAATTTAAATTATTATTTTTTATCAATTTACTGCATCCTTGCTGAATAAAAGTATTAATTTCTTTAAAAAAATAAATGACTGACCCTAAACTTTTGAATGGTAGTGTATGTACAAATAAGACAAAATAATAACTGAATTTACACCAATTAATATAATATAATATAATATAATATAATATAATATAATATAATATAATATAATATAATATAATATAATATAATAATTCAAATAATATAATATAATATAGCATAACATAATATAATATAATATAATTTAACATAACATTACATAACATAATACAATTTATATAATATAATTCAAATAATATAATAGAATATAATTTAACATAATATAATATAATATAATATAATATAATTCATATAATATAATATAATATAATATAATATAACATTTTTATTTTTTTATTTTTTTTCAGGGAATGTTTGTGGTTCCGCAGGAGGAGCGTGTAGTTCCCCCTGGTGCCTGCATGGGGCATAAGGAAGCACAGAGGATTGAGTGCGAGTGGGAGAGGAGATGATATGAGGGGGATGGGACTCATTGTTGTGCATGTGAAGTTATGCAATGACTGCCACAGCTTTGTGTCCATGTGCTGCTAGTGCTCTAATCCTGCGCTTCACTGCACTAACAATGACATCCCGACTGCATACACGTCCAAGAAAGCTCAGGGAGGTTTAAACCAGTGAAAGGCACAACGTCTCCACATAGCCTCACTGGAATTTATAAACAACACACGTTATTTGAATGCCTTTTAAATGACTGACGTAGGCTAATGCAGGTATAATGCCCATCTCTAGAGGGCAGTGTATATTACACAGCTCTCTGAAATGCTTGATTCTGATTGGTCAGTTATTACCCGATAATGACCATCATTAATAGCACTGATGGTCATCCGACGCTTTCTCCATGTCTCTCGTATTGCACCACGGATGGACACGCTCTCTCTCGTTTCGTTCGAATGCAGCTGGTGCAATCTTGCACCTCAATTATCGATTGTACTTACTGTCAATTAAAACAAGACGACTTTCATATTAACAGTAGGCCTACGGTAATATTGAAAGTGTTCGTTTGTTGCTAGACAAACGATTGTTTTGTACACTGTTATGGACTATAAAATAACAAGCAGGTAAGATTTTAAAGTCGACATGAAATAGTCTTTTCTTCCCTATAGTGACGTATATCCGAGAGAAATAGCTTCTGGAACAAGAACAAATGTGGGGCGGGGTTTGATTTTGTCCATGTGGATTTGATTGGATGGTTGTGGTTTGCTATTGGCTGATCTCATGTGAGTGACAGGTTGCCCCGCCCTCGTCATCAGAGAAGAGAAGAGATGATGTCGCTGCAAGAGGGAGAGGAAGTTATTTTGATTAAAGATTGCGAGGCACATGAATTTAAGCAAATAATGATGTTCACAGACAAATCATTACTCATAAATACTGCAATATTCCATAAAAAAATAAAAATAAAAAAAGTCAATTTTGATTTCATGGTGACAATAAAATGGTTTCTTCTCAAATTAATATTTCATGTCCCCCTCATTATTTATGCAGTGAAAATCGTGCAGCTTAATTTGTGGTATGACTGTACATTATCCCTTAAATCTTCATCTTGATTAGTTGAATACTTTAACGATGTGACAAGACTTTTGTCTAAGCAAAGTCTGACCTTTCTGTCCTAATTAAATAATTAAAAATCAAGGCATGATAAGATTTTATTTTGGTAAAATAAGCGTAATCTAGAGGCCTTTGCCTTTCATATAAGCCACTTCTGATTCCAAATGATCAACTAGAAGTCAAGTTATTATTTGTTGTTCCTACAACTTATTACTTACTTACTTCCTTATTACTCAGTATTTAAATGCATAATTACATTGTAACACATACACCCTAAAATAAAGGGTTACACTTTATTTTAAGGTGTCATTGTTACAGTGTAATTATATATTTAAGGACTGAGTAATAATACATGTGATTTCATGGTGACTATTAAATTTAACTGCTTTTCTTCATGGAAACTAATCAAATATTTCAGCTCAAATTAATATTGTGTGTCTAATTATTTATGGTTCCACTTTATTTAATGCATCCTTGTTAGTGTAATTACACATTTAAGTGATATGAATGAACTACAATTACTTACTATAGGGTTAGAGTAGGATTATGATTTGGTTGAGGGTTAGTTGCATGTAATTATGCATAATTTACTGTTATTACTATGGTAAGTACATGTAAAATATGTAAAAAGGACACTGTAAAATAAAGTGTTACCAAATAAAGTGTAACCTATACTATTCTAACTACATGTAACATATAACAAGGACTGTAAAATAAAGTGTCGCCTTATTTACTTATGTGGCAAGTCGACGTGAAATAAGTGGGATGATGTACATCTAGATACAAACCTTTTTTGTTTTGCGATATCGACTGCCAGGATGTACGTTATCCTTGCGTAGACTAATTATTCCTCAAGATGCAGTAAGCGATCTACGAGTTTTTCATTCTTAACAAATTGTATAGTACAGTTCTCCTTCAGGCAGGTTTAACTTCATTCAGCTACACTGACCTTCACACAAGCTCTGATGAGTCAAATCAACCTGTAAATAAAAACTCATAGTCGCACACACTGATTCACACACACTCTCCATTCACGGTCAGGCGTACAGACACACAGTCAGGATGCAGGTGCACTAATAACTCAATAGCCTGGCTGGAAGTAGACCTCTACTTAATATTGCTCAAACACAAACAAAAACACACAAAACACCAGGTCTGCATCGCTATCTGGGCAATGATTGAATGTTGACATAATACTGACATGATGCTAAGATTGCACAGGCTGCCAGACCCTCACAAAGGACGATGTGAAGAGCTTTGGCAACATCACAGGCCCTGACAGAGTCGTGTAAATAGAGCTCGTTGTGAGGATTCTGGCAGATGCTGAGACTGTGAACACAACATCCCCCTGTTCTCCAACTATAGCTGGCTAAATCACAACACAACTATTGATGACCGGCTGAATGACTTAGCAGTGTAGCATTTAAAGGAAGGAAACGGTGGTCTTTGTACCTCCCAAAAGCTGTCCATGGCCTCATCAGAGACAGTGGATTCATCGTAAGAGCCAGACATCGTGCTGGGTGATGCGAAGCAAGACTGAACACGTCTGCAGAAAAGCGGACTTCCTCAAGCACTAAAAGAGAGAGAGAGAGAGAGAGAGACAGAGACACTGTTTGGACACCTAAGTCACACTCAAAATATGTATGAATGCCATTTTGATAGATAACTAAACATCAAACCAAATGGCATTTGTTTGAAAGAAAGCACAATTTTCAAACAAAACATTTCACAAAACGCTTGTCGGAAATGATAAACCAAAAGATAAAATATTCAGATTCAAGAGAAGTAGTGTGATTATCATTATCAGAGGACCTCATTTATAAAATGTTACGTAGAAACCGTCCTACATTCGATCCAATATAATTTCTCAAATGTGCGAGCGTGTGATTCAGAGAAACGAATGTACACACTAAAAAACGTGCGTACGCCTCTCGTCCAATATGAAATCTGTCTCTGCGTTATCCACCTTTCTCCCGACGAGCCTCCACTGCATTTCAGATTACGGGAGGCACTTCCAGTTTGGGGAAGTTCCACTCAAAAAAAGACTGAAACAAATCATTTCAAATCATATGGTTCGATGAGTTCGCACGAATTTGTGTGTGAAATCTGCGTACGAACGTTTTCATGATTCATCAATAACTTTCGTTCTAAAATGTATTCTAAATTTACCAAACAATTTAAGAACCACAGAAACCACTCGTACGCAAAAATCACATACTTTTGGAGGCCTTAAAAACATGTTAAGATGGAATTTTAAACAGATATAGATCTTAAATAGAGAGCGTCATGTTTGCTGAGAGCGACGAACGCAAAGGCTGTGTGGAAAGCCCTTATATGGCCATGGTTTGGGCATGTTTAATGTAAATGACTAACCTCGGGCACGCAAGATTGAATTCATCAACACCTGAACGATGATAAGAACAGATTCATGTGCATAGGAATGTGTTGTGACTTAGGTGGAAATTTTTTGTTAGAAGTTCAAATGTGCATATAAATATGAATAAGGTATTCAGTTATTACTGACTAAGACCCAATGTCATCTCATTGTACCCAGTTTAAAAAAAGAGTATTATTGCGTTCATAGAGTGAACCTCTCGCTGATTGTTTACAAGGAGAAGTGAGTACGCCAGCTAGAACATGGGGCCTGTACCATGAAGACGGTTAAGGTATGTTTCAGTTTAGTTTACCATGAAAGTGGTTCGGCTTTAGCAGTGTTCATCACAACAGTAACGGCTAACCTGTGCTGTGTAATAGATCTCAAACTGAAATTGGACCAATCAGCTGTGAGCAAAGTAACACGTCTGATACAGTTTGCACTTATGTATAAAAGTATATTCTTTTACATATTCGTAATAATGATCCTTTTTTCAAAAGTATGCTAAAGTGTTCTTCTTTTCACAAGGGTTTGGCAGATGCGTATATCCAAAGTGACTTGGCATTTAAGGAAGACATGCATTTTACCAGTTAATGACTTGCTGAAAATCAAAGCCATGACCTTGGTGCAGTGCTCCGCTGTTCGAGCTTCAGCAACACTCCTGTGAACACTCATAAGTCTGCTGACTACATGCAAAAAAGGCTAGAAATGCTACGTTACTAATTAACACATTTTATTTACCGCAAATTGCTTATCAAAGGAAAACAAACAATTGCTGTCAAAACTAATTACAGCAAAAATAACGCAGAAGCTTTGTGACCCACTCTACCACAACATGGCTTCACAAACCTAGAACTATGTCTGAGGCTGATACACACAGATTCATAACACAGTAAACCTGGACCCCTGAGCAATGCAAAAGTGAATGTGGTTTAATGAGTCTTTAACCCAGTTTCTAAAACCCAGATTCCTTAAGCCCACAATGTCTGATGACACACATTGAGCACAGTAGAGGAAGCACAATGACACAGGCAGCCATCTTATAAGAGTCTTCAGATTTCACAGTTTATTAGCTATTTGCTCCTCATGGCTATATAATGGCCAAGTAACTAGCATACATCCATGCATGCATACATACATGCAAACATGCATACATACATACATGCATACATACACACATACATGTATGCATACATGCATACATACAAACATACATACATACATGCATGCATACATACATACTGTAAATTCATTTAAAAAAATCATTGTTCACTAGTGATGTTTTGCATATTCAAGGAAGACACGCTGTACTAAAATCAATGAACATACATTAACAGAAGGGTTGAAACAAAACAGACCATACACTGTAAGAAAAAAAAGAAAAATAGAAAAGATACTTGTCATTTTCTGTCGAGATTTTTCGTTACATTTACAGACATTTCCTTTCAGCCTAAAACACAACATAGAGCGTATTTCGAAATACAATGAAAACACCTGTGAAAAATCAACATGGAAAATGTTCATCTAAATACTGCACTGTGCCCAGTTTCTCTAATTGACTGTTTTTAGAGCATATATGGATGGTTTAATGGGATTTTCTACAATAATCTCTGAGAAAGCTGTCTAATCCTTCTGAACAATGGGGTACTGTACACTAAACAAACTGTTTAAGACAACAAGAGTGTTTACACAGAATATATTCTTACATATTGACTTTTTTTTGCTCAACACACTTTTAAATTACCTTTTCTAGTGTTATCTCTACAAGTTGTTTTGCTTTTATGCATGTTAATGCTCTTATGTCAAGCATAAAAATTCTTTCTTAAAACAAAGTGTACTTTCTTATAACTCACTAATTTGAATTAGAAGTGCCCATGAATCATGTCATGAAACCATATCCACTTCACAATTCTACTTCACAACATGTATGATGATGCCAAGACTGACTCATTACATTTCTCATGTATGGTTAACCAGTCACCATATAAACATCATGTCATAGAAAACACAGAGGCGAAGCTGATATCAGCAATCCCTTTGTGTTCAGTGCCAGGAGGACAACAGTACAAGTGATATTACTAATATTAATATTTCATGATTTGCGAGACTGTCCGTATTCAGCTCTCTTTTCATTCAGATTATGAAGACCAAAATGAGAGAATATTGTTTCTCTGCTAGAGACGTCTTGGGGAGCAATTCAATAAGAATAAAGAAATATAGCTGCAAGCAGCGATACAGGGCCAAGCCCCTGAAGCAGCAGCAAGAGCAGTGAAGAGCAGGAAAAATAAAAACAGCAGAAATTGAACATACATGAAAAAACAGCTGGTTCAGAAGTACAGATGAAAATTAACTCTACCCGGCCCCCTCTTTATTTTCGTAAAAATTGGACAAAATCTGAAGGAGGAGTAGCAAAAAAAAAAAAAAACTGTACTTTTCAAAATGGCCACTACTGTAATGGGCGGAGTCTTAATGTAAGATATTGATTGTGATCACCATGATGAGAGGAATCAGGTGTACTAAGTGTTATTTTTCTAGATCAAAGGGTTCAAAAGTCAAACCATTTCAATTTTGAATATTTGAACTGGTGGTGGCGCTATAGAGTTGGTCCTAGAGACTCCAAAATTGGTACAATTACTATTCATTACCATCACTACAAGTGCACCAAATTTCATAATTTCCCTATGTTCCGTTGATAGGGCTGCCATTGACTCCCATTCGGGAAATAAGAAAACTAACGGATACAATAGGGGCTATCCCCTTCGGGGCTTGGCCCCTAATAACTACACCAAGGACGATAAAATATTAATTATATTTGTTTGTGAAATATAAGTCCACACAACAGCAATAACATTAACAACACATATCATTGCAATCACTTTAAGAATGATTATTTTGCTGCAGATGTCAATAAAAGCATTGACTGCCAATCAAAATCTGTGCAGAAAGCGTGGCACAATTCCCCATCTTGCAGGTCAGCTCTGGGTTGTGTAGGATGCAGCAGGCTAGCAGGATCTGGAGTACTTGCAGGAGTTGGACACGATCACTCGTGCACTATATGATCCAGGCACCTTCCAGACAGCAACATAGTGTCGGTCCAGATCCGGCCCACATCTGGTCCAGGTGGAATCCACGGATCTGGGCCGACACTATGTTGCTGTCTGGGCTGAGTCTGCTTTTTTAATATGTTGAGAGAGTGCTAGTCTAAAACACATATAAATCTGGATATATGCCTGATTATATAATTCTCCTCCATAATTTGATGAATTATTGGTGATATGATAAACAAAACATGTAAACCATCTCTTTTAAATAGCACAATATTAATTGCAGTACAAAGCGCTGATTTTGTGAAACGATGTGGCAACCCAGACAGCAACATAGTGTCGGCCCAGATCCGGCCCACATCCGGTTACTTCATTTACATATGCATATCATAATGGTATACAATAACTGATCCTTGTGAAAAAGAAGTACACTGTAGCATACTTTTAAAAACAGAATATACTTAAGTGTGAAATTAATGTATTATGTAATAGGAGGACACTTTTAATATTATTATATTTTAAATTAGATGAAAATGTATTTAAATTTATATTAAATGCTTTTTATGCTTATTATATTAAACCCTTTAATGCTTTTTGACCCACTTAAGAAGGACATAATTACATCTTTATATGTAATGTCATTATTACTTCAAAAGTTTACTGCCAAATATACTAATCTGGTAAACTAGAATATACTTTAATGTAATTCTATTAAAACATGTATGTGTTGTGTTTAAATATATCAAGAAATGCACTTTTGTAATGAAGTTGCAATTTAGTTAATTTAAAATATATTAACCTAAAATCTAATATTGAATAAAACCCTACACTTAAAGTAGTTTAAGTACTTTACGCATGCTTTAGTTTGTTACTCAACACATCAGAATGAGTGCACTTCTATAAAGCATTACACAAGTTTATTAAAAACACAGTGACTTAAAATGCACTTTAAGGTAAAACATTTCATTTGACATTACTACAAAGTGCACTTTTTAAGTGTACTTAAGTGTTATAAAGGGATAGTTCACCCAAAAATGAAATTCTGTCATAATTTATTCACCCTTATGTTGTTTCAAACCCATATTTATTTCTTCTGTTGAACACAAAGCAAGATTTTTTGAAGAATGTTGGTAATCAAACACTTTACAGTAGACTTGACTTCCATAGTCCATAGTTGGAAAAAAATACAACATTCTTCAAAATATCTTCTTTTGTGTTCAACGGAAGAAAGAAACTGATACAGGTTTGGAAAAACTTTAGGGTGAGTAAATGATTACAAATTTTCATTTTTGGGGGAACTATTCCTTTAAGAAACATTGACTGTGATTGTGCTTTCTTTAGAAACACTTAAGCTGTTTTTTTATTTTTATTTTATTAATATGTTATTATGTTTATAAGTTTTTAAATTTACATTTAAGATTTGAAGTACACTACAAGTGCACATTCAATACAATCAAGCACATTTCTTTTTCACAGGGGAGGACACTCGATTGCAAGTGGTTAGTAATGTTTTTGCACCAATGTTGAGTGCAATACTGGCACGACCGTAAAGTGAATTTGCCCTAAAGTGAAAAATAATGGCTGCATCTGTCACTTCGCTGGCATTTTATCACAACATTTTCTGAACTGAGTTACAATACGCTAATTACAGTGATTACACCTAGTCTAACATAAATTGTTGCCAGCAACTTGAAAAAACTATCATTAGTTACTTTCAGAAGACAAGACAGTGCTGTAATGTGAACTGCTCACTGCAGAGCATGCTGAATCTGCTGCTCTTTCTGTTATTCCTTTAGGATTATCCATTGAGCTACATAAGCGTATCAAAAGAGGTTATTTACAGTATTTACATTTATGATACTGTTATTTAGATATTTAGAATACTGTAGGAGAAAGTCTAGATTACAGCTTTGCTCACTCTCAACCAACTTCATGAGATTCACGGGATGTCTTTTCAACAGGACCTGGACACTTTGAGCTGTTTTTCCTACAATATCCACTAAATCTCACCCATGTAAACAAACAATAACAATAATAATAAAATACATGTTTAGAGAAATGCATAGGCATATTTATGCATTTTATCAAAAGCACGCAGATCAAAAAGACAGAACATTTCAGTGAAGTGTGTCCAAGCATTTGACTTGTAGAGGATATTTCTAGCAATATCATCTGCGTTTTTGCAGTGGTTTTCATAAAAGATAAATCACTGATCTACTCGAAAATGCCAAAAAGACCCCTAGCAGAACCAAACGTAAGGAAATGTTCTTCCATTCACACATAATTTAGCTCTTTGTTTTGAAAAAAAAGAAAAAAAGAAAAACCCCAATGAACTTACCAACAGTGAACCCATCCACAAACAATGTTAGGACCTTTTAAGAGTAAAATGTTCCAGATATCATTACACAGGGCCGGCTGGTGATACTATCTGTGTTTTTTTTCTTTTTTTTGTTCTCCACTAGATTCTTATGCGGTCTGGGTTTTGGAGTGTGTCAGGAGCTCATGTAGAGGATAATCCTGCGGTGTTCTACTTGAATGGCTTAGACAGCATGAGGCAAGGGGTGGAGCGAGAGAACGAGAGGGGGGGGGGGTGCACTGGGAGAGGGTGGGGGAACATTGTGATGGAAAGTTGCTGGGTTGCTCTGGTGAGAGGAAATGTGTACATTTGCTTTTGTTTTTTTCCCCAATACAGAAATAAAGAAAATACACGTTCATGACTGTTTCTTAAAGGGATAGTTCACCCAAAAATGAAAATTAGCCCATGATTTACTCACCGTTAAGCCATCCTAGCTGTATATGACACTCTTCTTTCAGACGAACACAATCGGAGTTATATTTACACATTTCCTGGCTCTTCCAAGCTTTATAATGGGAGGCAAGATTTTGAAGCCCAAAAAAATGCACCCATCCATCATAAAAAGTAATCCATACGACATATGTAAAACTTTATTGGCTATAGTAACTAGCTTCCTGCAGATGACCGTACACACACTGCATGAGTCGACTTGTGCCATTGAGTAACCCCTGACGCGATGTAGGAGTATTTTATGTCGAAATTCTCCAACATTTATCTTTAAATTTCTCATTTTAGACTTCTAATTTGCGACCAGTGTTTTATTTTGCTCTATCCTCTGCACTCCCGCGTTCGTCAATGCGTCGGTCAAGCGTCACTCTTTCACCCTAAAACCATGCGTACGGCTGTCTGCCGGAAGCTAGTTATTATAGTGTGTTATTTAAGATCACATGTACAGCTAATATATTTTCAATATTTATTTATATATTATAATTGTTATATTGTCAGAGATGCTTCATTCACACACAGCATGTTTAATGCATCTAATATCTAATTAAACCTGCAGGCAGCCAGAGAAACAACACAAGGCTCCTGAAGCGAAGCCTCCACAGGTTTGGACAACTAAAATAGATCCAGTTACGAAATAAGGGAATAGTCAGGTGAACTGAGGGGACGATGTTCTGGTGGACATGGATTGACGGAGAGAGAGAGAGAGAGAGAGAGAGAGAGAGAGAGAGAGAGAGAGAGAGAGAGAGATGTTGTGTGTGATTATGGGGTGCAGAGAGACATGTCATTATTAGCATGACATCATCACCTTGGCAACAGTGATGTAATGAGAAAACATGCCATGCGTTCGAGGCAGACTTTACTTCGCCCCCGTTCAGTATTCGTTTACAGATTTTTAACAGTACTTTGCTTGCTTGCTCTCCATCTGTCTTTCATTTATTTACAAGGACTGTCAATCAATTATTCATTATTTAAACCATTATATTAATGTGGCAGATTAATTATAGTAACAAACTGGCAATATGTTGTTCATTTTGTTACACTTTATTTTACGGTGTCATTGTTACAGTGTAATTATATATTTAAAGGGCCTCTATAATGGATTTTTGAAAATTACCTTTCATGTAGTGTGTAACATACAGTGCTATGCATAAGTTTAGACACCCATGCTAAAGTTGACTAAAAAGAGGAATAAAAAAATCATCTTTTGGAAATTGAACGTAATGCCTTAATTAAAAAAAATAGGAAAAATCCAACTTTTAAGGACACCAATTTTCTTTGTGAATGAATAATGTATCGTAAATAAATAAATGTTCTTCCTTAAAATACAGGGTGCATAAGTCTGGACACCCCTGGAAATAAAAAAAATCTGCCTGCCTCTATGGGAATTTAACATAGGGGTGTCCAGACTTATGCACCCTGTATTTTAAGGAAGAACATTTATTTATTTTCGATACATTATTCATTCATAAAGAAAATTGGTGTCCTTAAAGGTTGGATTTTTGCCTACTTGAACCTCAAACCAGCAGCTGATTCCTGTGGATACTGGACAGCATCATGTCGAGAAGACGCTGTGCTCTATAATGTGAAAGTAAAGCCAGTTTTTTTTACACTGCCCAAGGACAAGCATGTGAAGAATCAGTGGTTAAAGTTCATCTTTACCATGATATCACAGCAGTATAATCCTAAACTTTTGCTGTGTTCCCTTTATTTCACTGAAGACTGCTTCTCAAATCTCAGAGTTCAATGCAGGATTCACAAACCGCTTGCTCTTGAAAGATGGTGTTCAAAATACTTAGTTTTGAGTTTTATATTGTGTAGATCTCCTGCTAACTGGCTAACTCACGTTATCACTGTCTTACTGAAATACTTCTGCTAATCAGTTCTGGGCCACTATTACCTGTAACTGTGTCTATTAATGCAGATTGTCTGTCGTTCTCACTACTTTGAGGAAAGATTAAGCATGGAGCAAGATTTGTTTTACCAACGTTTATGTTTCATCAGATCATTCACGATAGAGCTCGGCTAATGTATACATTGCATACATGCACTGTTATTGATACAGTTTCCACGTATTCACCGCAATATATTAGAAAAATACTCTGTAAATAAATTAGTACAAGTAAAATAATCGGTTTGTTGATGGACATGCACTTGTTAATGCTGATGGTGAGGAATTACAGTTGCAACATCTCATATAATATACCTCAAACTGAGTAGTGTATCACTGAGAAACACTGAGTCCTGCTCGAGTCGTCCTTGCGATGGAGGTTCGGGTTGAATAACTAGTTCTTCCAATGTTTCATCATTGGACTCGCGCTCGCATTGATATGATTAAATCGACATCATTGTTTGTTTGTCAAGACTGAGCTGTCCAGCCAATCAGAGCAGAGTAGCTCGCGGAAAGGAGGGATTTAGAGAGATTGATTCATCTGACGAGCAAATGTATATTATGAGGAAATGAAACAGTGTTTTGGCCTTTGATGCATGTAAACATGTTGTAGGAGACTCCAAAACAACATTAGGAAACTTTAAAATAGCATAATAGGGGCACTTTAAGTACTGAGTAATATTAAGCAACTACATGTACTTACTATAGGGTTAGAGTAGGATTAGGATTTGGTTGAGGGTTAGTTGCATGTAATTATGCATAATTTACTGTCATTACTATGGTAAGTACATGTAACATATTTAACAAGGACAATGTAAAATAAAGTTACCGTTCATTACCGTGCAAAAAGACGTTTTGCATTTGGTACTTCAAGCTTTAAATGCTCTAATGGTTGGAAATATTAGGGACTACACATACAGGTCAGAGAACATTATTAAATGTCTACATTTTTATCAGCATAACTACATATATGTTTTAAATTAATGTGTTAAATTGACACCCTTAATATTTATGTTTAGCAGCTACTTTTATCCACAGCAATTTATAGTGCATTTAAGCAATATATTTTTATCAGTATGTGTGTTTGTGACCTGGTCTACCAGCCTCAGACGTCACGGCTGAACCAAAATATAACATATACAAAATATACAACAGAAATTAAAGAGAAGTGCCGTGAACTGAATCATACCTGTCACGCAACTGTCTGTGACTTCTCTTATAAAACAGTTTTTTTTTTTTTTTTTCGCAAACTCTAAAAATAGATCAATCTAAATGAATGTTTAAGAGCAAATATGTTGAAGATTAGCATATGGGCTGTTGATTCATAAAATGATAAGCTTTTTCTTCAGCGGTTTATTCAGCGTAGTGAAGCCTCTCCTCCATTGACATCCATTCAAAAAAAAAAAAAGGCTTCTTGTCTCCTTCCTTGTGTTCAGTTGCAGGCTTGCCTTCGAGTCGCTTTGGCCAAACCCCCTCATGGAAGAAGAACGCCGCCGTCGTGTTTATAACTTTGAAAATGAGTGCTCATTGCAGTAAACTTGCACAACGTTCTTGAATATATCATTTATTAGATGCACGCTGGTCTGTTATTGTAGGACATATTGAGATCGACGTTACATTTTCACACCCCTAAACATGACGCAAAGCAAAACAAACTGTGATTGTTTGCTTTACATGTCGGTCAGATGGACTCTGGTAAGTCCTTGGCCAATGAAAGCCATCAGTCTGAACGTCTTGCTACGTGAGACTAGTTGAGCTTCAGGGAAACCAAAGAAGAGGGAAGAAATGGGATCAGGACAAAGAATAATTGTGACTCTGACTTGTGCAACCTGGCCATAATTCATTTCTGGAGCACTAAATGCTGCACCACTTTGTTTCATGAAATAGTACATGCCACTATTTCTTGGATGGTTTTCTTTGAAAACACTGTGTTAACAAATGTATAGTGAATGAAAACTACCACACATACATGTAAACCTATTATAGTAAGCAGATTTCAGAGACTGCTGCTAAATATATCACACCAGTCTCCCTGGTAAGTATACTGGCCTGATAAGAAGTTTCTAATTAATAGAAACAAACTATTAGATTTGAACTATTTGAACTATTGACCTATTGAACTATTAGAAACAAACATTAGATTACTTTTGTCTACAGTCACTCAAAGCACTGCATTATGATTTGCAGTGCTACTTTCACAGTCATTTGACTTTAATAATGCACATATGATTTGAAACATCTGAAAAGACAGTTAAAACCGACTTTAGATCATAATAAGTTGAATTCTGAAAGGGTGCTTGACTGGATACATCGCTCCATGCTCTTCTCCATCATTAAAAAGCTCAGATAATGCTCATCTCCATAATTTGATGAATTATTGCTGCCATAATTGCTAGGAAAAAAAGTATATTTTAAATAAAAATCTGTTTGCTTTCCACAAGCGGAAATAGAGCATTGTTAACTGTGGCAGACATATGAGGCACAATCTATAATGAGCCTAATTTACATAGAAAGGAGGCATGATTGTGCTGAACACATCAGCACAAAATATCAGCACTAAAACAAAAAATCCCAAAACTGTCACACACACATAAACAAAACAAAACACAAGGTAAAGTCCAGGCCTGGTCTTCTCTCATCCTTCACTGTCGTGAGAGATACCAATCTCATTATCAATCACTCATCCTGCTTGCCAAAATTAGGGGCCATTTACACGACACCATTTTCAACTAAAAACATAAACTTTTTATGCATTTTGGCCGTTCATTTACACGACAACAGCGTTTTGTGTGCGTGAAAACACAATGTTTTGAAAATGGGTTTCAAAGTGCAAGTTTTTGAAAACGGTCTCCGTTTTAACAACAAAATTGCGAGTTTCTAAAGACAATGACGTCATACACATGCATATTACGTGTTCAGTCTATAGTGTTTCATCGCCATCTAATGGCCTGGCAGCAGAATACAGCGTTTTTTAGTCGTTTTGTGAATGGGGATCGTTTTGACAATGGACTCGTCTGTACGTGGAAAACGCCTCGGTTACGACTGTAACCTCGGTTCCCTGAAGAGGGAACGAGCGTTGCGTCGAGTTTGACGCTATGGGAACGCTTTGCGTGATGACGTCTTGAAGCACATGTAAAATCAGTCCAATGGTGTGGCGGAACGTCAGAGGCGGGTGACGTCACGTACCAGGAAGCTATAA
Source organism: Abramis brama (assembly GCF_963993115.1). NCBI lineage: Eukaryota > Metazoa > Chordata > Actinopteri > Cypriniformes > Leuciscidae > Abramis > Abramis brama. The sequence goes on along the minus strand of NC_139984.1, from coordinate 4,621,418 downwards.
AAGCCGGCCCGAAACAGAAAACGAAAGCTTCGTAAAGTCTGAAGTCGTGTTGACAGGCATGAAGGAGATATGGCAAGGTGACGCAACGCTCGTTCCCTCTTCAGGGAACCGAGGTTACAGTCGTAACCGAGGCGTTCCCTTTCAAGGGAACTCGCGTTGCGTCGAGTTTGACGCTATGGGAACGTCTATACCAACGCCTCCATAGCTACAAATGTCTGTCCTGTGTGAAATCTGGTGAGCAGCACTAGGAAGACAAAACATGAGACCCTGGAGCAGAGTCTAGATCCAGAGAGTAGAACCTGACGAAAGTGTGCGGTGAGGACCAGCCTGCCGCATCACAAACGTCCTGTAACGAAACTCCTGATATAAGGGCCTTAGAGGCCGCCATACTCCTCGTAGAGTGCGACCGGACAGCCAAAGGAGAAGGCTGTCCAGCCGCCTCATAAGCAAGTGAGATAGTCTCAACCACCCACTGCTCATCCTTTGCTTAGACACTGGACCTCCCTTGTTAGGGGAGCAAATGTCACTTTTACGCCACAGGGCAGCTCTGTGGACATACGCGTCTAACGCCCAAACAGGGCAAAGCAAATTATTCGCCTCCTGGTCCGATTTCGAAAGGGAGGAGGACCTCCAAGTGCCACGAGGGAAACGAGATACCAAAGGGGTCTTTCCCCACAGACATTCCACCCAAAGGACTGTGGTAAGCACCTACGGCCACCACATAAACCTTTAAAGTGGACGGGGTCAGACCTGCAGTGAACCGCTCTTGCAGGAACTCCAGAACTGTACCAATTGGGCAGTTGACTGGATCCAACCGACGGTCACTACACAAAGAGGTGAATACTCTCCAGTTCAGGGCATAAAGTTTCCTCGTGGAGGGAGCTCTGGACTGTAGAATGGTCTCAACAACCTCAGTTGAGAGACCTGACTCTATGAGCTGGGCCCCCTCAGAGGCCAAGCCCACAGGTTCCACAGTTCTGGTCGGGGGTGAAAAATCGAGCCCCCTGCTTGGGACAGAAGGTCCCTCCTGACGGGTAGCTCCAGAGGAGGCCCGTCGAGGAGGGACACAAGATCGGGAAACCATACTCTGCCCGGCCAGCGCGGGGCTATAAGAAGCAGGCAAACCCGGTCCCTGCGAACTCTTTCCAGAACTCCCGGGAGCAGAGCAACTGGGGGAAAGGCGTACAGACGTAGCCTCGGCCACGTCTGTACCATAGCATCCAGTCCCAGAGGAGCTGGATGCGTGAGGGAGAACCAAAGCGGACAGTGAGACGTCTCTCGAGACGCAAACAGATCCACTTAAAATTTCCATATCAGCTCCACCACCTCGGGGGTGGAGCCACCATTCCCCGGGCCTCGGCCCCTGTCTCGACAGAGTGTCTGCTCCTATATTCTGGACCCCGGGGATGTAGGCTGCCTTGAGTGACAGCAACTTCCCCTGGGACCACAAGAGGATATGGCGTGCCAGCGCAGACCCCCTTGATATAGGCGACTACCGACGTGTTGTCCGTATGTACTACACATGGTGTCCCCTGAGACCTGTGATAAAGCTCCTCAGAGCCCGGAAGACAGCTAACATCTCTAGGCTATAGAATGCCAGGAACGATGATGGTCTTCCCACAGACCTTGAGATGAGCGACCCTCAGGATCGCTCCCCAACCCGTGAGGGAAGCATCCGTCGTTAGCAGTTTGCGACGACAAGGAGCTCCCAGCACTGGGCCCTGGGACAGGAACCAAGGTTTCTTCCACATAACCAAGGCACGTAGGCATCACCGCGTGACCTTGATTGTGCGAAATGGGTTGCCCCTCGGGGAAAAACCCTCTGGTCCTGAGCCACCACTGCAGGGGCCTCATGTGCAGCAGTCCAAAAGGTATCCCGTTGGAAGCTGCTGCCATGAGACCCAACAGTCTCTGGAACTGTTTGACAGTGAGTAGCTGGCCTAGCTTTACACTTCTCACAGCTGCCAGGATCGAAGCGTGGCGATGACAGGCGCGCCTGCATCGACACTGAATCCCAAACCACGCCTAAAAAAGTGGTCCTCTAAAATAGAGAAGCACACTCTTCTTGGCGTTCAGCCGTAACCCCAACTCTTTCATATGGGCGAGAACAACATCTCGATGTTGAACCGCCATCTAATGCGACTGAGCTAAAATCAACCAATCGTCGATGTAGTTCGTGATGCGAATACCCCGGAGGCGCAGAGGCGCCAGAGCTGCATCCACGCATTTGGTGAAAGTGCGGGGTGATAAAGCCAGGCCGAATGGAAGAACTCGATATTGGTATGCTTTGCCCCCGAAAGCAAACCTCAGGAACTTCCAATGACACGGACGGATGGAAATATGCGTCCTTGAGGTCTATCGTGACAAACCAGTCCTCGGACTAATCTGTGGCACGATTGTCTCAATGTTAACATTTTGAACTTGAGCTGCATGACAACTCGAAGACCTAAAATGGGACGCAATCCCCCGTCCTACTTTGGAACTATGAAGTACCGGCTGTAAAACCCGGTTTCCCTGTTGGAGGGAGGTACATATTCTATGGCCCCTTTCTCTAACAGAGTGTTTACTTCCTGTTCCATAACCAGAACCTGCTCGGGGCCCACCATTGTGGGCAGGACCCCCATAAACCGCGGTGGGCGTTACTAGAATTGTATCTAATACCCTTTTTCCACGGTCTGCAGGACCCAACGAGAAACATTTGACAGTAGCTTCCACGCTGTCAAAGATTCTACTAGAGGTACCAGTCTCTCGAGACTGGTTTCTGGATTTTGTTGCTGTTGAGTAGGGAACGACCAAACAGACTGCTGGCAGGGAACGACCAAACAGACTGCTCTAGCACCCTCCTCAGAGGGGGCGGGCATCCCGAGGCCACTACGTTTCCGGGTGGACCTTGAGATATGTGCTCGCCGGAGACCGCTGCGCCCTGTAACGCCGGAGGCGGCAGGGTTGGCAGAACGGTCCCCTGAGGGCACCGAAGAGAGACGGGCACCGTGAAAAGAGGTGTTAACCGCTCTGCTTCGGGGGGACTACCCTCATTTGTCCTGAGCCCTCAGACATCAGGACTTTTTCCCAGCAGCCTTCTTGGCGGTAATAACGGTCCGCAGATCCGTTTTACCCCTCGAAGACTGCTGGGTTTGAGAGCGTCCTCCGTGTCCCCGAGATTTTTGTGGGGGAGCACGGGAGGAAACGCTCTGTTTCTGAGTGGCGCGGTGCTCAGTGCTCTTTTTAGAGGAGTGAGGCTGCTCCCGCTCAGCAGCCTCATAGAAAGAACGGCGGGGGAGAAGTTTCTGAAGTGCAGCTGCCTGTTTTGAAGCTTCTTGTGACTTCGCTACAGCACTATTAACTGCGTCTCCAAATAACCCTTGCGTGGATACTGGTGCATCTAAAAGAACATGTTTTTCTTTGTCCTTTATGTCACTTAAGTTGAGCCACAGATGCCTCTCAGTGGCCACCAGGGCTGCCATAGAGCGGCCGATGGATTTAGCCGTCTCCTTGGTGGCCCTGAGAGACAAATCCGTGGCTCTACGCAGTTCAGACACCGTATCAGCACTAATACCCCCGCCCTCCTCAAAATCACCCAATAACTCAGCCTGGTAAGCCTGCATTATGGACATTGTATGTAAACACGCTGCAGCTTGACCGGCGGCGGCATAAGCTTTATGAACCAGGGAAGAAGTAACTTTTACTGGCTTGGATGGAAGTGCAGGAGCCTTCAGAGAAGATGCCGTTGCTGGAGAGAGATAGCTCGCGAGCGTCTCTTCCACCTTCGGCATCTCCCCATAACCATGCTCTTTATAATTGTGAATGGATGAATAGTGTGATGTTTGTGCAGTATACACTCGATATGACACTGGTTTCGCCCACGATCTCGACACCTCGGTGTGGAGATCGGGGAAAAACGGCAGGCTCCTGCGCTGGGGCTGCGCACGAGATGGCAGGAAGCGTTCGTCGAGCTTACTTTTCGAACGAACGTCCTGCCTATCTTCTGGCCACTCAATAGACAGTCTGTCAACAGCTCTAGTAATGACATCGAGCAGTTCCTCAAACGCATGAGACTGAGGTGGCGAATCCTCAGACTCAGCTACAATACTCACAACATCCAACTCCTCAGAGCTGGATAGTTGCAGTACTGGTACCTCTATCGGGGGGGAAGAAACCGCAGCGCGTGCTTCCACACCCTGATAAGAGGCACTGGATCTATCAGACGGATGCTGAGATAAGGCAGAGCCCGTCTCAACATCCACTGATAAATCCATCTGTGAACCCCAGGTCTGAGATCGATGCCGTGCCTCGGCAGCGGCGGGACCCGAGCCCTGGGGAGCGTGGGAGGGATTGAACCGAGCCAAGCGGGATCGGAGCGTACGCAATGGAAGCGCACAGCAATGCACACAGTCACCACCCTCGAGTGCTGACTGGGCATGCTCCTCTCCCAAACAAACAACACAAAGAGTGTGTGTGTCACCTCCCGTTAAATAACGCGGGCAGGGATGGACACACACTCTAAACTGCTGCTCGCTCGCCATACTGAATATATATATATATGATATAGACAGACAACACCAAATATACAGACAGATTTCACACAGAGCGCAACTGAAGACTCAGAAAGCTTTTGTTTTCTGTTTCGGGCCGGCTTTTATAGCTTCCTGGTACGTGACGTCACCCGCCTCTGACGTTCCGCCACACCATTGGACTGATTTTACATGTGCTTCAAGACGTCATCACGCAAAGCGTTCCCATAGCGTCAAACTCGACGCAACGCGAGTTCCCTTGAAAGGGAACTCAAAGGAAAATCTACTCAGTTTTAAGCATATGGTTGTCGTGTAAACGTAACCATAGCTTCAGCTCAAACTAATATAAAATGGTATGAAAATTAAATCAAACTAAATTCAATCCATTTTTTTTCAGACTCTTAAGCTCATGCACTGTGTTCTCGAGTAAATAAAATACTTGATAGCTCTGTCAAAAATATTTGAATCGCAAGGAAGGACTTCACTTTGCCTGAGATAAACAAAGAAACTGGGCACAAATGAAAGTATGTAGCAAGTGTTGTCAGTGAAATGGTGAGGGAGGAGTGTAAGAGAGAGAGAGAGAGAGAGGCCGATCACCCAGGTGAGCTCTGGCTAAACAGATCAGAGCAGAGACGCCACAGCTAATAACCGAGGAGCTTACAGCATGTAAGAAAAGCATGCTGGGAGTTGCCAGGGAACAGCGCTCCCTCAGATAGGGCTTTCATCAGAAGAAGCCTGATTGGCTGAGCTGTGATTAAGCAAGTCATGTGACTGGAGGTTCAAGGGGTCTGATGTAATGTGGAAGAACGGCCATTAAGAGATTAATCATCAGAGAGAGAGAGAATGTGTGTTTGTGATCCTCTGGCGACACAGTGATCGTTAGAAACATCTATTTTCCGGAATGATTTTGTGATTATAGTAAATAGTAAATATAAAAAGTAGAGATGATCTAGTCTAGTGGTTGAGCTCCACCTTAAGATGTTCAGTGGTTTATCTCTAAACTCAGCATGTCACACACACTCGTGACACTCCCATCATGCTGTTGGCAAGAGAAAGCGTGACCAAAATCAAGATAGAAAGAAGGAGAAACAGGAGACGGGATGAGAGATTCAAAGCTACAGTCCCAAATATTTGTTATTTCCCTGAATGAGATTCCTGCAGTCCTGTCACAGATCATCGCTCTTCGCCAACGCAGTGATGACCAGAGGAAGAAAGCATTTTCTTCACAGTAGATTATTGATGTGCCAGTAAACTAATTCATTTGTACACTGTAATAGTAAACAAATCGTTTATTAAATTACTTATTAAATCATCTTCATACTGAGACCCTCCAAACCCTGTTACATATGTAAAAATATTGTGTCTGTATGTGCTAAAACATGAATATTTCTGCTCATTCAATTAAAAAAAAAAAAGTACACATAGAACTGTTAAAACAAAAACAAAAAAAATAACTAAGGAAATATTTACTTTGGTTGAGGATTTTATTTTTAATAATCTGTTAATTGTGTTTTGTTAGTGTCGCTTAGTGAATATGCAAAAATATTTACTTATCAAAAAATTATAATGTTAGATAGCCATTAAGCCCAAAAAATATGAAAAAAGTTATGAAAAAGAAGTTAATCAAGTGTGCTATTATTAATATACTTCTTTTAAACTAAAAATGAGAAAGTATACTTTCAGTCTTTTTATGTACTTAAAATTGCACTTAAGTATACTTGACTTATACTGACAGAAAAGCCTAAGTATACTGTATTTGTCCTATACATGTACTCAATCTTTTGATCGTTAGATACTTAAATTAAGTATTCTAAGTATACTTGGCTTGTAGTTGTGTTTACTATCTTGATTGACTATAGCCTATTAAATACTTTTTTCACATAGTTTTACATACTGTCTAATAAACTTACATTGTTTGGAAATATTGATTTATAAAGAAAACAGATATGATGCTAATTCTGAGTATCTGAATTTGTGTGTAGTGTACATATGAATTTCACCTTGTCTGATTCATTTAACTACTCTCCTCCTATAAATGTTGGGTCTGAACGGGAAACTCCTATGCATATGCAATAAGGTCAACAGCAACAATAACCGTTTCCACGCCTTTTCAGCACTAATTTTTAAATCCTGACAGTAGATTTTTAAACACCAAAAAGAGGGTTAAAACAGTTTACACTGTTACTCTTAAAGTATACTTAAAAATATACTTTTATACACTAAAAAGTGGGACAATTCAGTCCTAAGTAGTATTGAAACAGTACAATTAAAAATATACTTTTAGTACATTGCTATTAGTATGCTAACTACATAAAGTATACTTACTAAAATGAACTTGAAGTATACTTTTTTTTTAAGGGTTAACAAGGACAATACACACACATTAGTTTTAATTTAAAAGAGAAAGACACTGTAACGTTTCCTAAGAATCATTTGCCACACAACAATACATTTAAACAACAAGCTAGTTTGTAGAACAGATGTTCACTGTGCTCCTGGAGAAACTGTTCCCTGAAGCAGGTGCTGTTATTACATCTAGCAAACTCATCACTTCTGGTTGGGCATGCTTCAAAAACATTTAAAGCAATAGTAACTTAACCTCATAAAAATAAAATAAAAATAAATTAACTTCCCTTTCCCTTTAAAACCTCACTTATCAGGCTTATGCTACTCTGAATAATGCCTGAACTTCGTATTTTGCACTTCTTGCGTTGTTTTTGCCTCTTCATGATGACTCCTAATTTGTAAATCGCTTTGGATAAAAGCGTCTGCTAAATGACTAAATGTAAATGTAACTACACATACAATAATATATATGTATACTAATGGACAAACTTGTCACGCATTTAAGCTCATCAAATCATAGAACTGAAACGGGACTGGATGACTTATTGGATGAAATTCAATGTATATTGTCACCATTAGCATAAGTTACAGACTACCAGACATTAAATGCTACAATGGCATACATAATTCACATCTGTACAACTTTTACTACAAAGGAAAATGTAGGCCTTGTCTCAAAACCTACTGACCTGGCTTTTTGGTCATGAAAAACTGCTATCATTGCATTTTTTGAGTACAATGGAGAACCACATAAATGGCATGGTATATAAAAGGTTGTCTTTTGTGCCATGGTATATATCTAAATACCATAGCATTACCATTTGACACCATCATTATCCTGATAGGGCTACAGCCTTTTTGAAAGGATGGGAAGGAAAAGCCACTCACCATGCCAATAGCACTCCTCACATGAACCGTGCAAGAGGCTAAGCTCATTTTAACCAAGCGGTCAAAGCTGGTTAGCATGGTCCAGTTAGCACCTGCTGGGAGACGCACTAACTACACTATTCTGAGGGAAACAGAAATTCAAAGCTAACTGTGCTTTCTGTCCAAATGAAAACTGTAATATATTTTGATAGGAGATAGCTGACTCGGGAAGAAGAACGACACACACTCGCTTTGCATGTTCACTTACTTTTACCGAGTACTTCAGCAACTACGGACCACTCACGTACAAAACATTGGGCGTGGCTTAACGTACCCATCACGCAGTCCAGCTCCATGGTTGCTTCTGTTTTAACAAATTGTGTAAAGTAAACCCTCTTTATCGATGCGGTGCCCCAAATACTCAACGCTGCCTTGCATGAACTGACACTTGGAAAGTTTTACTCTGAGTCCATACCTCTCCAATCTGGAAAGCACTTCGTCCAGTCTCCTGATGTGCTCATCTTTTGAGCTAGCAGTGACAAGAATGTCATCAAGGAAACAGGTGACGTGATCTAGCCCTTGCAAGATTTGATCCATGACAGCCTGGAAAATAGAAGGAGCACTGGCCACTCCATAACTGAGACGATGGTACTTGTACAGGCCACAGTGAGTATTGATGTTGAGGTATTTCTCTGAGTGCTGGTCTAATTTTAATTGCTAATATGCATGCGCCAAGTCCAGTTTGCTAAACAATGTTCCGCCAGCCAACTTAGCTAACAAATCTTCTGTGTTGGGCAGCGGATATGTTTCTTCCTCTAAATTCTGGTTTCTAGTGACTTTATAGTCACCACAGATGCGGATGGACTTATTGCTCTTTGGCATGACTACAATTGGCACTGCCCATTCACTTCAATCTTATATATTATGCCTGTTTTTTCCCAGTCTTTCCAGTTCCTTTTCCACCACTTCTCGTAAAGCATAAGGAACAGGTCTCACTTTCTGAAAGATCGGAGTTGCATTAGGATGGACTCGGATAGTAGCTTTACAATCTTTAATTGCACTTGGTTTGTCAGAAAATACCTCTGAGTGTCGTCTCAAAACTGCTTTTACTGCTGGGTCAGAGGCCACTTCAGCTTTCTCCACAATGAAAATGTTTGGCCAATCTAACTGAATTTTCTCCAGCCAGTTTCGGCCCAGCATGGTTGGTCTTTCCCCTTTGACGATGACCAATGGCAGTGTCACTTTGTGCTTTCCAAACTGCACTGGCACATCTATGCACTTCGCTCACCTGACTGTGTAGTTAGCTGCATGCTTGTTTTGCTTAACGGTATGTGAGACAGGAACTCCTTGTATGACATTTGTGACATCAGCGACACCACTGCCCCAGTGTCCAACTGCATATCCACGCACTTTCCATCCAATTTCACATTCACCACAATTCCTTTCTTTCCATTTGAGGTTGTATATACTGTATACACACCAAATAACTCTTTTTCATCCTCTTTTCTTTGCCTTAGCCCGCTAGCATTGCACGCGTGGTCGTGCCTATCGATCGTCTTATTTACACCCGTATCACTGAAAGCTATAATTCGCCATTATAGCACATCTGCTATAATGGCGAATATAACGGATGTGTGTCTAACGTTACCTTTGAGTGCAGGTGAGGACACCTTCGAGCTACATTCTGTGCAGTTAGAGCTTGAGTCCGTGGAGAAGCAGATCCGCGACCTACTAGAGAGGCAGGCCGAGCTGCGAGATCGGCGATCCGCGCTTGAAACATCACGCGCCGATGCTCACAAGTCAGTGGTTAGTAACATTTTGACTCCGACCTCGTCTACTCCGTGTGTTTCTCTGCACAGGACCCGAGCAGCCAGGACGCGATCATCCCTGGTTTCGTTCACTCCAGCACCGACACAACACCATGGACCCTGGGTGATTCCACAGCGGAAGACGCGAGCCAGGACCAGAGCAAGGACCTCTCCGCCCCTCCCGGCCTTCGAGATCTCCACCCGGAACCGCTTCTCCCCTCTACGCGAGACGGAACGCGACGCTGTGATCATCGGCAGTTCCATCGTCCGGCATGTCCACGCTACCTCAGGTAAAGGTAAGGTGCGCACTCACTGCTTTCCTGGTGCTCCTGTTCTCGATGTAGCTGCGAGATCCTGAACAGTGACAAGCGCGTCGGAGCTGTCGTGCTGCACGCGGGAACGAACGACATCAGGCTGCGGCAGACGGAGGTTCTGAAGGACTACAGGAGCCTGATCGAGACGGTACGCAGCACATCGCCTGAAACAACGATCATCGTGTCTGGACCGCTTCCCACGTACCGACTAGGACATGAAAGGTTCAGTAGATTATTTGCTCTAAATGAATGGTTAATGTCATGGTGTAATGAACAGAGACTGCTCTTTGTAAATAATTGGAATCTGTTCTGGGAGCGACCTAGGCTCTTCCGTGCTGATGGTCTTCACCCCAGCAGAATCGGAGCGGCTCTTCTGTCGGACAACATCTCCAAGACGTTACACACCATATGACTAGTAAGTCAAAGTCCAAATCACACTCTTTGCTGTCCAAACTTAATTGATATAAGTACCAATGTAGAACATTATATTGAAACTGTGTCTATTCCTCGTTTAGTGAGGTCAAACATTAAATCTACTGTAGGATCCAGGAAAAATCTAATTGTGATTAAGCCAGAAAATCTCAATATTAGTGAACAAAAACAATTTATAAAGCTAGGTCTTCTTAACATTAGATCGCTCACACCTAAGGCGGTTATTGTAAATGAAATGGTCACAGATAATAGTTTCGATGTACTTTGCCTTACTGAAACCTGGCTTAAACCAAATGATTATTTCGGTCTTAATGAGTCTACTCCTCCAGGATACTGTTATAAGCATGAGCCCCGTCTGATTGGTCGTGGCGGCGGTGTTGCAACAATCTATAGAGATATTCTCAATGTTACTCAGAAAACAGGTCACAGGTTTAATTCGTTTGAAGTACTTGTGCTAAATGTTACTCTCTTAGATGTAAGAAAGAAATCCCTATTATCTCTAGCCTTGGCTACTGTATATAGACCTCCAGGGCCCTACGCTGATTTCCTAAAAGAGTTTGCAGACTTTCTCTCAGATCTATTGGTCAATGTCGATAAAGCATTAATTGTTGGAGATTTTAACATACACATAGATAACACAAATGATGCGTTAGGGGCTGCGTTTACAGATTTATTAAACTCCTTTGGGGTCAAGCAAAACGTCACTGGTCCCACTCATCGTCTTAATCATACGCTAGATTTAATTATATCACATGGAACCAATCCAACCGATATAGATATTATACCGCAAAGTGATGAAGTCACTGACCATTACATGGTCACTTGCATACTACGTACTGCTGAAATTTGTCACGTTGCGCCACGTTATCGACCAGGCAGAACAATCCTTCCAACAACTATAGATAGATTCTCAAATAGCTTACCTGATCTATCTCAGCTGCTCAGTGAACCCAAACAAACAGATGAACTAGAGGAAATGACTAGCACTATGAGCACCATTTTCTCTAGTACATTAGACATTGTTGCACCAATTAGATTAAAAAAGGTTAGAGAGAAAACTAAAGCACCATGGTATAACAGTGCTACGCATGTTATCAAGAGAGAAACTCGTAATTTAGAGCGTAAATGGAAACAAACTAATTTAGAGGTCTTTAGAATCGCGTGGAAAGACAGTATGTCACGTTATAAAAAGGCCCTAAAAGCAGCCAGGGCTGAGCATCTCCGCAAACTAATAGAAAATAACCAAAATAATCCAAGGTTTTTATTTAACACCATGGCTAGACTAACAAATAAACAGACATCACCTGAGCAAAATATTCCGTTACAGTTTAGTAGTAATGATTTTATGAATTTCTTCACTGAGAAAATAGAAAGCATCAGAAACACAATTGTAAATGTACAATCTTCAATCGCGCCTTATAATTCAGCCTCAATTATCGACCCTCAAGAAAAACTACAGCGCTCTACAACTATAGGACAGGAAGAGCTAAATAAACTTATCATTGCATCTAAACCAACAACATGTTTATTAGATCCAATACCAACTAAACTACTGAAAGAAGTGTTACTTGTTAGTGGAAGAGCCTCTTCTCAATATTATTAACTCGTCTTTATCTTTAGGTCATGTTCCAAGAATATTCAAGTTGGCAGTTATAAAACCTCTTATTAAGAAACCACAATTAGATCATAATAATCTAGCAAATTACAGACCCATTTCAAATCTACCATTTATGTCTAAAATACTAGAAAAAGTTGTGTCCGCTCAATTGTGCTCTTTCTTGCAAGAAAATGATATCTATGAAAAATTTCAGTCAGGATTCAGACAGCATCATAGCACTGAAACTGCGCTCGTTAAAATTACAAATGATTTACTTCTAGCTTCTGACCAAGGCTGTATCTCAATACTAGTTTTACTCGATCTTAGTGCTGCGTTTGACACTATAGATCAGGGGTTCCCAAACTTTTCCATGCCAAGGCCCCCCAAATACCACTAGGTTCTGGCCAAGGCCCCCCGTATTGAACCCATCGACAATACTACGGCACGGCACATGTAGAAATAAATAAATAAAACATCTAGGTGAACATCAGATTATGTGATGGTGTTTGATACCAGCCAATCAGAAAGATGAGATGCACCGATTACAATTTTCAAGGCAGATTCCGATTTTTCATTGAGTTTGACCTGCCAATAGATTTAAGCCGATTCTGATTTCATTTTTTCTAACCACTTTACAGCACAAACAAATATTTATTTTCTATATATATATATATATATATATATATATATATATATATATATAATAAAACACCACTTTTACCCAAACTGGTTAATAAAAACAAGTTTAAATGGATACATTCTCTATAAATATTTTTGTCTTCATTTTCTTTTCTGACATAGCCTACTCCTTGTTAAAACACACTATACATGCAAATTATGTGCATTTTTTTTGAGTAAAATCATATTTATTTTGTCCATCAAAAGTGTGCTTTCACTTTAATTGAGCGTGAGCAGCGCTTCAAAAATAGACTCGGCGTCGAAACCCTCCGCTTCACTGCTGCTCATGCGACGCTCCTGCTTGACGCTCACGCGCTGCTCCAGCTCGCGGTGTGAATGCACTCACTGAACATGCACGCCGAAAAAAATTCGCGCTGCTCACGCGCCGCTCGCGATCTGAAACGGCCGTAATTCACAAGGTTTCCTACATGTGCGTTCTGTGTGCATGTGTGATGTTGATGTTGCGCGATGTTATTCATGCGGCGCCCGAGTGCATTTGAATCGGCATATGTCAGACTGAAAATCATGTGAAAATCGGCCAATTCTTGTCACTAGCCGATCAATCAGATATCAGATAGGCTATGCAACAAATTATTATAATGTTTTTTTCATAACAATACTCATATTAGCAAATATTTATTTTTTAATGTTTTTTAACTTTTTTTTTCAACTTGCTGCGGCCCCCCTGGCGCCCCCTGGCGGCCCCCACTTTGAAAACCCCTGCTATAGATCACACAATACTCTTAGATAGACTACAAAACTACACTGGTGTTCATGGACAGGCATTAAGCTGGTTTAGATCGTACTTATCAGACCGCTACCATTTTGTCTGTTTAAATGGGGAAAAATATAACGTCAATATAACAAATATAACGAAGATAACGTCAGTAAACTATGGAGTGCTGCAAGGATCTGTGTTAGGCCCTCTGCTATTCTCAATATACATGCTGCCACTTGGTAATATTATAAGAAAACATGGAATTAATTTCCACTGTTATGCTGATGACACTCAATTATATATTTCATCACGACCAGATGAAAACAATAAATTATCTATATTGACAGAGTGTGTTAAAGATATAAAATACTGGATGACGTGTAATTTTCTGCTATTAAATTCAGATAAAACGGAGGTATTACTTATTGGTCAAAAAAACTGCCCACAAAACCTCTTACAATACAACTTTAATTTAGAAGGATGTCCTGTTACTTTATCCACTACAGTAAAAGACCTGGGTGTTATATTAGACCGCAACTTGTCTTTCGAAAATCATATTTCATATGTTACAAGAACAGCCTTTTTCCACCTTAGAAACATTGCTAAGCTACGTAACATGCTATCTGTTTCTGATGCAGAAAAGTTAGTTCATGCATTCATGACCTCGAGACTAGATTACTGTAATGCTTTATTAGCTGGTTGTCCTGCATCCTCAATAAACAAGCTACAGTTAGTCCAAAATGCAGCTGCTAGAGTTCTTACTAGGTCAAGAAAATATGATCATATAACACCAATTCTATCATCTCTACATTGGTTACCTATAAAGTTCCGTATCAATTACAAAGTATTACTAATGACCTATAAAGCCCTAAATGGTTTAGCTCCTGGGTATTTAACGGAACTTCTATCGCCCTACAATCCATCGCGCTCTTTAAGATCACTAAATTCGAGGCTTCTGGTCATTCCTAGGAGGGAGGGCGTTTTCATATTTAGCTCCTAAACTCTGGAATGGCCTTCCTGATATTGTTCGAGGCTCAGACTCGCTGTCCCAGTTTAAAACTAGATTAAAGACGCATCTCTTTAGCCAAGCATTCACATAATACTTACCTTTTATACTACAGTTGAATCAGATTGAATGCATTAATATTATGAACAGCAGCTACGCTAATTATTTCCCATCTGCTTTTCTGTTGTTATCTCGGGACGCTAGTCCCGAGTTAAATACAGATTGTCAGCTCCAGTTTGTATCCAGCCTCCCATGGAAACTACAGATGCCCCAACACCCGTGCAGAGACGACTCGAAGCCTGTGAAGAGACGACTCGACGCCTGTGAAGAGACGACTCGACGCTGGCGATATGTTTATGCCCTAAATTAATACATGATTAACTAACTGTATTTTTCTATGTACATTTCTGAAATGCACTTTCTGTAAAGCTGCTTTGAAACAATATGTATTGTGAAAAGCGCTATACAAATAAATTTGAATTGAATTGAACTGAACTCAATTGAAATTGATTATGTGGAAGACAAAGAGGAGATGGTGGAATTGAGGGATTGTGTTTTGGGACACAAACAATGATTGATGTAAGGGTTTGAGCTAGAGTATGGCTGTTATTGCTTACCTGTTATTAAACAGTTTATTTAATATAGAGACAGCCACCCTGGAAGAACCTGGAGGCTAAATGTATTGATCAAGGGCTCAATATTGAAAGGTTATGTTCCAGTTCCTGGACACTGGTATAATTAAAAGGAATAATAGTGAATAGTCTCTTATTCGCATGTTTAGCTGAGCCATCAATGGAACAAACTAAACAAGCCTTGAAATTTGATAAAAGAACACATATTACACAGACACAACATTAAATCTTATTAGATGATTAGTTAATTGCATTTGATAGTTTACTTTCAATAAAACATCTGCAATGTGTTTGTTAAGAAGGTGTTTTAATGCATGTTTGACATGAGTTTTAGTTGCATTTCCACTGATTTGACCAGCAGGGGTCAGCAGCATGTGGCGTTTCGAACACTTCGAAACTGAATCATTTCGCGAAGCAATTGGTTCAATTGATTAGAAGCTCTGAAAATCTTTGTGTCTCCCATCACTATTTAACATGAACCATGAAACCAACAGTGAGTTGCATTTAACAATACACAACAAGCAAACATGAGGGCTTAAATATATGGACATGGGGAAATGCATGACAACAACAACCAATGAATATCATTTGTTGTATTCTAATACCTAGAATATCAAAATCGACTGCTGGCGGTAGATCCTTCTCCTATTTAGCACCTAAACTTTGGAACAGTCTTCCTAACATTGTCCGGGAAGCAGACACACTCTGTCAGTTCAAATCTAGACTAAAAACGCATCTCTTTTACCTGGCATTCATATAGAACATTACATTTCTATTATTCAAATCAGTTAAATGATTGTTAGGCTGCATAGATTAGGTCAGCCGGAACTGGGGACACTTCCCATAACACCTGATGTACTCGTTACATCATAAAAAGAATGGCATCTATGCTAATGTTAGTCTTTCTGTTTATTCCGAGGTTTACTGAAGTCAGCCGGATCCGGGACTTATCCAGATCAGATGGTGGACCTGCGCCTGGACACGACCACGACGCATCCCTGAAGTGCCAGCCTCATCAGCCCTGTGAAGGCCTCATGGACACCTCAACAAACCCGTCTCCATACCGGCGTGATGACTCCGACCTCCAACCAGATGAACTGGATAATATTCTGAATGTTCTGATCCAATCTGACTTCTGACCTGTAATGCTGTCTGAATCATAATCATACACTGTTCGCTCGTTGGCCAGAGGAGAACTGGCCCCCGACTGAGCCTGGGTTCTCCCAAGGTGTTTTTCTCCATTCTGTCACTGATGGAGTTTTGGTTCCTTGCCACTGTTTCCTTGGCTTTTGGCTTGCTTAGTTGGGGACATTTAATATTCAACAATATTATTGATCTGCCTTACTTAAGGTGGACGATGACACAATTTTCTTCTAGAAGAAAATTGTTCATGTGTCATGTCAAAATAAAGGTGACTTGACTTGACTTGACTTGACAATGACAAAGTGGAACTGATGAAAAGTAACCAATGAAAAGACAGAAATGATAAGATAACAAGCCACTGAACCAACGAGAACATGACTATGAACAAGCAGGAAACATAGGTCACATGACAGGAAACACATGACTAAATCACATGAAGAAAATGGAATCACATGAAACAAGCAACATGAACAAACAAAAACAAACACAACAGATATGTACATGGGTTTAGCAGTATAAACTACATCCCAAAAATATATATGGTCTTCAGCTCTCCAGCACTGCATATCTAAGGGTGTGTTCACACTTGTAGTTCGGTTCGCTTGGTTCATTTGGTCCGGGTCTGCTTAGCGTTCACATTTGCATTTTTAGTATCGAACCTAAAGTTACTGAACCTTAAGGCATAGGGATACTGTATGTTCACAACCTGATTGGTCGGCTTATATTACATATATTTCACAACAGAACTTACCGAACATCCAAAACAATGCTGTGTTCTGGGCTAAAAGCGCTCGTTGTATGTGTGTAGCTACATATGATGGTGTTTTGACCAGCTGAGAACTCGTGAAGAGCTTATAAAATGTGTAAAGGAGTCAAAACAGCGTCAGGAATCCCTCCGTCACACAAACAAATGAAGATCTGCTGTGAGGAGACCCGGTTCTGATCCTGCACTGAACTGTGAAGGGCAACATCACGACTATGACGAGAAAAAATTGAGCAGTCTATGCTTCTTAGGGTCGCATCTTATGACATCATGTCCTGTTTTTGGTATGTCTTTGGTCAGTGTTGCATTCATATTTCATTCGAACCGCACCAGAGTTCGTTTGGAAGCGGACAGAGATCCATCTTTTCAGACGGCAACGTTCACACTTATTCAAATGAACCGCACTAACAGAGCAATCGCTCCAGGGTTTGTTTTAATCTAAACAAACATGACAAGTGAACACAGCCTAAGATGATGCAGGTGAGAATTACCAGATTTATGCCGCTTGCATTGTTGTAAATAACAGTCATGTCCCATTTGCTTTTATTTCTATCAGCATCTGGACTACCTGATTAGTGTAAGGGTGGTTTGTAGAAGAGAACAGGCACAGAAAATCTTATGGTACAGTGAATCGGCAGTGCTTTCCTACTGAAGCTGAAGTCATGCTAGAATGGACATTCTTGACATGCATAGAAAAAGAGAATAGAGTGGTGTGGTCTAGTAGTTGTTAACAGTGGTGTGATCTTCAATTGAGAATGAAATCACATGAATTCTGACAATGAATGCCCATTCACTTCACTGTGGCAACTCCTGTCTGTCTATGCAGGTCTCTCTGTAATTTAGAGAAATCCCATAATCTTTTATTTAACCCAAAACAATTGCTTGTGCAAGATAGATTAATTTATTTCCTCATCACTTTCTGCTACAATATTAGACCTGCGTACTGATAAAACGTGTAAGTTGCTTTAGACAAAGGCATCTGCCGAATGCGTAAATACTTCAGTCACTGAAGATTATTTAAGACTGCCTCGGGTACATTTTTGAATCCATTCAATTCCCAGTCAAAGACTCAACTTTCTAAGACAAGCAACAGAAGTGCTCAACAAAGAGAACTACTTTTTTTGTTACATATAATAATAATTGTCCAAAAAATTGGCTAAGAACAGGAAGAATGACATGTCTGCACAATTATGTATTCACCATTTATCTTTCCTAAACACTGAAAAGTCACTGCTTTACCCTTTATGTAGAGTGTAAGTTCATTGCTATCATCCTAACCACTTGTCCAAGAGCGTGTGTAACATGGAAACTCTCAATTTTGGTTCATTGTCTTTCAATGCATCCATGGTTTGTGCTGTGAATACATCACTTTTACTTGTGAATTTCACCCCATCCTCTTTAATGGCAAATGTTATCAACCATAGACTTATTCCATAGACCTATCACTGTTGTAGACGACTAACTATTTTGCTGAGTACTCTGCATATCTGTTTGTTTCCTTTGCTCTCTGTGGATCACTTACAGCATCTGTAACTGAAGCAGCAGTTTCCCATTTAAAAGCATTTTTCAGCAGATCTAGCAGCTTTTTAATGAGCTTGCTCTGTTGAACAATGTTTCCAAGCATAATTTCAGATTATGTTAGAAACAGGATGAGTTTGTGACCTCTCTGACCTTTATGTTGGCTGTGTAGCCCACTTATTTCTAGAACAATACAGATGACATTTTCTTTAACATTTATCACAATAAATAACAAAACCTAAACTGACCTTGGGGAAAAGGTTTGTGAAGACACTAGTCACCACTCAGAACTACCACTGCTTGGGCCGCATTCAGGATGATATAAAAATAGTTAGCATTTCCTTGTCTGTTCTGAAGTTCTGAGAGGTAGAACACTGTTGAACACAATGAAGAAATAAAGAATGTCATCTATATTTTGCCACCAGATTTGTCCAGGTGGAAATTGCCTCTGTGAAGCACAGTCTAGTTCAGAATTATCCAAACTAATCTGTGCATGGTAGACATATTGCAATTGGTTTAGATTGCAAGGGGACTTTGTGTCTGTGTGTGTGGAGCTCCTTCCACTCTCTTGGTGGCAAAAAGACCAATCCAATGTGCTCATGTTAGATCAGTGTTGATTGAACATGTTTCTGGACCTCTCAAATGTCTTCATGTAGCATGAAGAGAGAGAAACTTGTCCTTGAAGTATGTAGGTCAAGGATGCCTAATGAGGTCCTCCATCTTTAGCTCCACACTATTCAAAGTCTGGGAAACCTTCTTAAGTTACTGGGAGATATAGTGAGGTATTGAAGGGCCGACTGGATGTCACTGGCAAGCTGGTTTCTCAAGTTTCCCAATCTCTCTCAGATATTGACGGTTTTGGAAAGGCAGTAAACGTAGAGTATTTACCCTCAGGTGTAGCCTCATTAGTTGAAGACAGTGGATGAGGAGAAAGTGAGGGCAGGAACCCTCCAGTCAAGTCTTGGAACTGTAGACAAGACCAAAGACTAAAGGACTGATCAAAAAGCAAATGCAGTTCAGTTCAAAACTGGCCTAGGTCCACTTTGCATCTCCATTCGGTTGTTCAGTCGGACCTCCAGGGAGCTGCTTCCCCATAGCTGCTTCATCACTCCAGTTGTTATCTCCAGACCTTACACTCTTAAAAATAACATTTCATTTTTGGCATCTATGCTTCCATAAAGAACCTTTAACATTCATGGAAACATTCCATTCCACTAAAGGTTCTTTATGGAGGAAAAAGGTTATCTAGATTATTAAAATGTTCTTCACACTAAGAAAAAAAGGGGTTCTTTTAAGAACTGTACACTAAAAGGTTGTTTGGGGAGCAAATGGCTCTTCTATGGCAGTGCTTCTCAAACATGTCCCGTGGACCAGGAGTCCTATGTAGACTGCATGTTCTGTGTGTAGGGAAAACCCTGTACAGATAATAATGGTCCAAGAAATGTAGCATCTGAGCCTCATATTGTAGAGCTATAGCGTTTTAGAGTTGTGTCAGCTCTCATCAATTATGTCTTTGCTGTATAAGTAGGGAGCATAAAACCAGTCTCTCTTTATCATTTCTTGGTCAAGACACATTACAGATTTCAGATATAAATAACTTCCTAATATAACTGTTCCCTCCCAATATGCTGAGTGCTTTAAACCCAATGCTGACTTTATAAAGTCCAACTGCACATACTTCATAATAAACACAGGTAAATGCTGCATCGTTTCTCTACCTAAACCTATCTTTTCATTAACCACCGCACAAGATTAGGTCTTAAATGATTAATCCGATTTGTTGACTTGTGAAGTCTGTCACCAATTAATTCTGTCATTAAATAGACATTTAGCAGTCATTAATATGTGTTACAGCATTCGAAGCTATATCTATTTAAG
The DNA here is from genome assembly GCF_963993115.1 of Abramis brama. NCBI lineage: Eukaryota > Metazoa > Chordata > Actinopteri > Cypriniformes > Leuciscidae > Abramis > Abramis brama. Next base: position 4,601,207 of record NC_139984.1, on the reverse strand, counting down.
CCATTGATCTTATTGTCTCTGGCGCAAAACAAATATATAAAATCATTACAGTGCTAAGTGAGCTGTGTAGACAATTGACCAAACTTTAGTTCAGGCTTGTTAGCTCTGAGTAACTCTTCTGCAAAATAAGGGCATTTCTACAGCAATGATGCACACATATTTTGCCTTTTTTTTTTAAGGTTGTTGGTAATTTTATGTATAATCACATATTAGATAATCTTGAAACAATTCAAACGCTAAATGTCTTACCTGTTTTTGTGTGGCTACAACAAGATGCTAAAAAGGATTTTGCTTTTAGACTCCTGTGTACAACATGGACATTTTTATTTTTATAGAGCCACAAAAGAGAAATCTCTTCTTATTTATCTTGTTTTTTAAACTAAATCCTTTCCGATATAATCAACAGAAGCATCTGTTTCAGCATTCAGTTAACAGGTGCTAGCCACATTATTATCCTTGCCTGTCTGAAATTAAATTATTTTATTGACAAATATTATGTGTGACCTTTTTTATTTGTTACACATTCTGACTGTTATATCCATTCCAGGTTGTGATGTTTCTGATCTACTAATTTAAATACATTTTCAATTCTATTTTATACACAGTCATATAACATTATAATAATAGATATTAAGCCTATCATACCAAAGAATTTCCATTGTAAATAAATAAATGACTGTTGCCTTAACTGAACTTTTATTCGATTGCTACAGTGCTACACTCGATATCCTACAGTGAACATTCAGTGATGACATGCAGCCTTGATGCGTTCAGTGCCGCTGACTATGTAAAGGTTTTGCTGAGCAAACTAATGTTGTAAAAGCCAAGACTACTGTGTCCATTTAATTAATGTAACTGATTATTAATAAAGCATACTTGGCATACTTAAAGTGCCATTCATAAGACATTTAAGAGGCTTTGTGTGGTACTATAACTCTAAGAGCACAGCTAAAGTCCTAGTCTTTTATCTACATGACATGAGATCATTGCCAGACACAATTGCCTCATTTTAGATTCATCCTGTGAATTAAAAAGCGATTTCCTCTTGGTATAAAGCCTGGGTGAGGCCATGTAAGGGCTACTAGTCAACTAGAATGAAGTCTGGCACTGAAGACTGTTGCATACATTTTCTATACAGTATGTGCAACAGAAACACGATGAAAACTTTGTTTCTCAAACAAATATTGCATGGTTAGCGGGAAATCTTCATTGCCTATTCATTGTAACCGTATGGAAAACAATTATCAATTTCTTCCATGGGACTTAAAAAAGGAAATTCTGAAGAATGTGCTGATAGTCTTCAGAATTTCCTTTTTTTGAGTCCCATGGAAGAAATTGATAAACTTAATGGTGACACTCAATAATCATGCCCTAAAGGAGCAACAAACACAACATCCGTGCAAAGAGCTCAGTAAACAGCAGCACAGTAGTTTGCATGAGTCATCCGTGCTGCAGTGCATGCTGGGAACCAGTCCTGCCACTGAAGAAGAGGAACTGACAGCTGCCTAAGGGATGCTCTCGACTCTCAAGAGAGGTGAATGTAGCTGGTGTAAAAATGGAAACAGTCCCACATTCTCCACCCAAGAAGTCATGTGAATCTGTGACAACTTAAGTTACTTAGAATATAATGAATATGCCTATTAATGTAGAAAACAGCATTAACATATTTGTCAAGTATATATAACAGGCAGACTGTCCCAGCATTTAGTGTGTTCTTTGGTTGAGTTATTTAGCAGGTGTTTTTTTTTCCCAAGTGTCAACCCAGATCTGGGCCACATCTGGTACATGTGGATTCGACCTGTACCAGATCTGGGCCGACACTATGTTGCTGTCTGGGTTGGCATGTTTGGTTTGATTAAAAACAAACCCTGGTGCGATTGATTGCCGAACGCTGCCATCTGAACCCTGGTGCGCACCAATCAAGCGGGTTGCTGAAAAGATGGCACTCGGTCCACTTCCAAACGAACTCTGGCGCGGTTCGAATGAAATATGGACACGGACAAAAGACATCTAAGGGTGTTTTTACACTGAGCACATTTGCTGCGGTCCAATTCCGAACGCAGCGTTGGTACAACTGCGCACCCGAGTCCCGGTTGCTTTCACATTCACAGCACAGTTCGAGTGCAACCGAACTCCTCTTCAGGTAGTCTCGGGTTCAGTACCCCGGCGCACTCCCAGGTCCACATGACCGCTTTCACATGACCAGTTTTCCATGCGCACCGTGCCCCGTTCCGAACTAAACTGATGGAGGGATTCCTGACGCTGTTTTGACTCTTTTACACATTATATAAGCTGTTCACGAGTTCTCAGCTGGTCAAAATACCATCATATGTAGCTACACACATACAACGAGCGCTTTTAGCCCAAAACACAGCATTGTTTTGGATGTTCAGGAAGTTCCGTCATGAAAAATATGTAATATAAGCCGACCAATCAGGTTGTGAACATCCCTATGCCTTTAGATTTGGTCTCTTTAGGTTTGATACTAAAAATGCCAATGTGAACGCTAAGTGGACCAGACTACACTCTTTTTTTTTTTTTTTTTGGTCCAGACCAAATGAACCAAGCGAACCGAACTACAAGTGTGAACTCACCCTAAATCTAATATTCATAAGTGACCAAGCAGAAAATGGAAAGGGTTTATTTTTTCAGTCTAAGTGTGTGGTGCTCACAAACTACATACATGTATACATGTACGAACATTCAGACTTCCAAAATTGTCTGAAGTTTATTTTTTAACAAGATCCCAAATCATTACATGAACATATTATTATGTAAAGCAGCTTCACAAAGAGGCTAATATTGAAGGAATGATTGAAGCAAACTCGCAGCAGGGTTTGGGTGTATGACTACAAATTAACGATCTAACTGAACTATGATCTAAAGTCAGACTGAATCTGACAGACAACTACTTTATTAACTGCTGTAGAAACACACACATATTACAAGGAATGACACTGATGGTGAACGCCTGTAGACGACGCTATGTAGTGTTTGAGGGGGAAAAGGAAGGAAAGTACAGCCTGTACTGCTTGTTCAGTGGCTACAATGATTGTCTACGAACAGCAGACAGGAGCATTATGAAGGTAAGCTTCCTTCTGTTGTAGATAGTGAGGTGTAATGGTTAAATCTCGCTACCGATGAGCCATTTCGCCCTTGAGCGAGACACATAACCCTGGGTTACTCCAGAGGGACCGAAGCTGAGAGTTCATGGCATTCATGAAAGTCATGGAAAAACATCCACCCACCCTGATGGAGCGGTGATAAATGAAGATTTGATAATTACATATATTTCTCCCATCTCTTCTTCTTCTTCTTCAATTAGGCTTTTGAAATAAAAGCTATAAAATGCTCGGATGGTCTCGGACTGACATATTGAAAGCTTTACACTCTTCATTAGCTTGTAGCTTCTATACAAACATTCATTAGTCTAAAAGATAAAATCAATTCAGTCACTGTTGGTTGTGTAATCGAGATTCATCTACTCAAATTATGGCTCAGTTTTCATCAGCTCCATATTTAGTCAAATAATCATCTTCCAACAGAACACAAACACAGTTAAACTCTAAATGGGAAAAGCTTATTTCCTCTCTGTTGTGTTTTGAGGAATATCTCATTTAAATACAAAAATAATGATATTATGCACTAACCTGATGCATCTCATTCTGCCACACAGAACTTTTGCAATGTGTGAGAAAATTCAACAAACCTGTGTTTCCGGCAATTTCTTATTTTTGTTTATTTTAATGTTTATTACCAGAACACTGTCATTTTGGCTGGTAAGAACGCTAGAAAGTTGTTAATTTTTACAACATTCATGAAAATATGAATGGAAACACTAGCTAAAAGACATTTCCTAAACTCTTAAGAGGACACATCTGGTTTCAGCACCACGGACAGCACCCAACACAACAGCTAACACCCAGAACTATAAGAAACAATTCAAGAGACACAGCAAAACAAATGGATATTTACCCAGGCAAAGTCATAACACTGCAAGAAATCTCCAAGTATGTAGTAAATATGACTGAGCAATGTTAATTAATTTGAAGAAAAAAAAGATTAAGGGACTACCTGAACAATATCATAGAATTACATGAAAAAAAAAAAATCCATATTTAAATGAACAGATGATATTTTGATTAAAAAGCCATAGTAGCCAGTGACTGACCAAACAACTCGAGGCCTGGTCGCTTTATCAAAATGATATGTGCATGATATTAGAATACAGAGGCTGATAGACCTTATGTGGTCATCTGAAAGAATGAAGCAGCATGATTGGCTACCAATTTATTTATTTTTATGTTTTGGCTACCAAAATGATCTGTATGATGACGCAAGGGCGCGTCAAAGTACATCAAAGTCTCCGGTAGATTTGCAGGAGGTTCTTCTGATCGATACACACAAGAAGCTTTTGCCAATATATAGTCAAGTGTGCTTTTCGTGTTTTTTAAGACGGTTAAGGGACATGCCGATATAAAACATGAACTATCACAGCCTATAATCAAAATAAATGCAAAATAAAAACACAAATTCATTCATATCTCTTACTGTGAGGTAAATATCGCTGATTCTGTCATGTTCGGGCTTTTCTTCATCGATGACTGTCAAGTGTTCAGTGTTGTTGTTGTTGCTAGCTGTTACGTAACGACCAGTTGAGATGCCTTCCTTGAATTGCGTTATTTTCCGACAGGTTTCACAGCAAACGTGCCCGATGACTTAATGATTTTCATCGAATTTTGAACGAAATAATCCCAGGCAGACTGATATTTCTATATTTCTGGTGATATGTGTTTTGTTTCTCACCCCTCGCCATCTGCCTAACCAGCAGTGCTCTTGAGGAAAAACAATCTATATCATAGGTGATATTTCATGTTTGATGTTCATAACATTAGAAATAAACGATCCTGATTATCATCATGGCCTTGCTCTGATTTTTTCTTTGGCATGATTTGTGCTGTAGGCTATTCAAAGTGACCTTTCTTTTTTTTAATGAAATCCCAGATATTTCATTCACTACAGTGATGTTTAATTTCAAACAAGCCTATTTACTCGATGGATGGATAGCTTGAATTTTAATATTTAACCAGTAAGGTCAGTAAAGCCATAACGACGCGCGGTTAACGCGATCGCTTTTATTTTCTTCGCGTGGACATGTCGGTATTTAACATGATATCGTGCCATGATGTGCACGAAATACACCGCAAACAAGCACGAAAAAAATATTCAGGGTATAAAAAGGAAGAGAGGGTCTGAACAGAAGAAACACTTCAACACAGAGCGACACCCAGTTAAAATATGCACCATACAATACTATTCACCATGCCGTAACATGAAAATAAGATTGTTTCCTACCGAAATGAATGCCGTGCGTGCGGTTTCCTCGCTCGCTCGCTCGCAGTGATGGAAGGTGACCCCGCGCGCGTGTCCCTCCGCATCCACCGGATCACGATGTGCGCAACGACGCGCTCGCGCACTCTCCGCACGCCGGTGGGGGATGGTCCAACCGGGGCTGTCAATCACCGGGAACAGGGGACCACCGCGATCCACGACGCTTTTCCCCCAAGGATGAGAGAAAAATACGAGGCTGCTGCTTATTTCTACAATCCCATCCATATTTTGAAAGAAATGTATGATTTTTGAATTGTTTTGTTTCTAGGCTATATCACGGTGATTCATGTTTTATCTGTTTATGCCTTATTCCTTTTTGCTGTCAAACAAATATTAGGCCTACAATATTATTTTTTAGATTACAGTAGACTATTATACTTCCACCTTCAGATGCATCTTCTAATTGCATCTTCCTCTTCTGGAGTCTTTACGTTTCAGTCTAATACTAACCGAGTGAATACAATAGCAGAGGCCTTTGTCAAGTCAAGTCACCTTAAGCGCTTTTTACAATACAGATCGTTTCAAAGCAGCTTTACAGTAATAACAGGAAAATAATGCAACACTTTGTGTGTTTGGCCATGCCTGCCCCTCAGGTTGGCCAAACTTTGAACAGTTATATAATCTTTGCTCAGAGGATATAAATATTATGTAAAACACATTAGTACAAAGCACCCTTTCATCACATGGCATCTTTCTTCTAAGCATTAAATTAATCTTCACCACCTGATTCACAAATGTGGGAGTATCGCCAGGTGACGCATTAAGTATTTCTCTATAACTGAAGCTGTTACAATTCACAGCGTTCATTGTTCTCCACACACACACTGACCAGGGTGTATTTAAACCCTGGTAGCACACGTACATCAACGAGACGTCTATATGATGTCTGCATTTACATCTGCAATATGTCTCCAACACGTTTCCTGTCAGATGTTAAACAGACACTTAGAAGATGTCTAAATGTTTATGATTTAGAATGTATGTAAACCTGCATTTTCTAAGATGTTTATCAGATGTTTTCCAGATTGTTTGACCTTTAAAACCACCTTGAAAATAATTTACTTATTTATCCTAAACAATTTGCATTAGACCAGGGTATTCAACTGAAATGGCCAACTGCTACCTTTCTGAAAACATCAAGTCTTCATTAGATAAGGGTAATGTAGTTGGAGCAGTGTTCATAGATCTTAAACAGGCCTTTGATACTGTGAACCATGAAGTGCTTTTGAATAAACTAAGTACTTTTCATTTTTCAACTGGCTGGTTCAAATCCTATCTCGAATTAAGAGAGCAGTGTGTAAAAATCAATGCAGAATATTCAAGCCCCCGACAATCTACAATGGGAATTCCACAAGGCTCGATTTTGGGGCCTCTGCTCTTCAGCTTATACATAAACGACTTACCATCATGTTGTAAAAAAGCAGAATGTCAGATGTATGCCGATGACACAATTATTTATGTATCAGCTAAAACCCCTTGTGTAGCAACAGATATATTAACAAGCGAAATGGAGGGAGTATCCCTATGGCTTAAAAACAATCACTTAACTCTGAATTTGAAAAAGACTGTGTCAATGTGTTTTTCAATGAGAAGGAAAGCAAAAGAAAAGCTTATAATTAGAATAAATCAAGAGGAAATAGAGGAAGTCAATGATTTTAAATTCCTAGTCTAATTTTGGACCCCGAACTTAAATTTGATAAACATGTAAAAAAAACTATGCAAAACTGTAAAGACTAATTTGAACTGTTTTAGAATGATTAGACATTACATACCCCTCAAGGCAGCTCAACTGTTTATGCATGCCATGATATTTTCCAATCTTTCTTATTGTGTTACTGTATGGAGCCAGGCTTCACAGTCAACTGTTAAACCCATTATTTCACTATATGAACAAGCACTGAAAATAATGGATCAAAAACAAACGAAATGGCATCATTGTATAATACTGAAAAAGTATAATTTGCTTAGTTATGATAGTTTTATTAAGTTCTCTTTTATCAAATTGATTTTTAAATGTGTGAATAAACTCGCACCAGCTGTACTTTGTCCATACGTGACAAAAACAAATACTAATAGAATCACCACTAGGGGATCAGCAAATGGCAACTGCAGGGTGGCACAGCGCAAAACCACTTTCGGTCAGTCATCTTTTTCTGTAAAAGGGATACATTTTTGGAATGCCCTACCAACAGAAATAAAAACACTAACCAATCTGAAACCGTTTAATGAAAAGGTGAAACACTGGCTTAAACAAAACCAAATCTGTGATCACTGATTATGTCACTGTATGGATAGAGAGATAGACGCACACACACACAGAGATATATGTATATAATGTTATGTTTTTGTTGTTTTTTTTGTTGTTTCTGGTGTTTGTTTTGTAGCCTAACCAGGGACAGGGGTTGCAAATTAGCTTCAGCTAGAAACCCTATATGCAACACATTTGTTCAAGTTATTGTAACCTGTTACAAGGTGTCTCTTTTGCATTGTCCCTGATAAATAAACAAATAAATAAATAAAATCAAGCGCTCTTTAGCAGATATCTTAAAGACGTACCTGTGCTATATTTTAAAGTCGGCATGAAATGGAAGTTGCGATAGTCTTTTCTTCCTTGTTGTGACGTATACGAGTGAAACGACTTCACGAATAAGAATGAATGTGGGGCGGGTTTTGATTTTGTCCGTGGGGAATCGATTGGATGGTTGTGGTTTGCTATTGGCTGATCTCATGTGAGTGACAGGTTATAGCCCCGCCCTCGTCATCAGAGAAGCGTTCACTTTTTAACAGTTTGCTCACAAAACTTTTGCGTTCCCCAGAGAAACTTTGCATTTGCTCGTAAAAAAAAACTTTTTGCATTTCGCTCGCATAACACAAAGCTACTCGGGGGAACGCCAAACATTTACGAGAGAATGCAAAAACACTGATCATTTTTTCATCCTTTCTCATTCTTATCCCCATCACGATGTCCCTTTAGGGGCTCCGTAGATGTCACTGCAAGGAGGAAGCGAAGGTTTTTTGATTAAAGATTACAAGGGCATGCATTTAATAATAATAATAATAATAATAATAAAGTGCACAAATAAATACTGTGGCAATACTGTGATTAGCTGTTGGCCCCAAGCATTAAAGGGATAGTTCACCCAAAACTGAGAATTATCCCATGATTTACTCACCCTCAAGCCAGCCTAGCTGTATATAACATTCTTCTTTCAGACAAACACAATCTGAGTTATATTACCAAATATCCTGGCTCTTCCAAGCTTTATAATGGCAGTGAATGGAGGACGAGATTTTGAAACCCAGAAAGTGCATCCATCCATCATAAAAGTAATCCATACGACTCCAGGGGCTTAATGAAGGCCTTCTGAAGCGAAGCATTTTTGTAAGAAAAATATCCATATTTAATAACTTTATAATCACTCACTGTCTTCGTGAAGACAAAGTCATTTCAGGTGAGAATCGTTTGCCCGTTCCACCAGATTTGGCGCTTGTGTATCTGCTGCTGGTTCTGAAGTGTAATAAAACTAATAACTAATGATCGTTGTGACGGAAGTGAATCAATCAAAACTAACTTTAGCTGGACAATAACTTTATTCTAGAGCTGCTATAAAGCCAAAACAATCTCTGTTACTTTAATTTCCTATTATCAATATAAAGCCACTTTGGAACAATCTATATTGTTAAAAGCGCTATATAAATGAAGATGACTTGACTTGACAAGTATGTTCATAGGGACAGTGACCATTAAACCAAGTGCCCTCCATATAAATGTCCACATTTCCCCTCCTCTACCCAGGGAACGAGCTTTTGAGGGTTGGATACTCACATGCATGGTTAGGTCTTGACAGCCACGCCACACTAGCAGCTGTTTCCATCGGTTCAGAGTTGACGTCTTCAAACTGGCTCTCATCTCCTGTTTGCTCATTATCTCCCAAACTAAACTAAGGTCTCCTGTGCTGAATATTTATCCATGACTCCTGTGGCCCAACATTGCTATTCTTCTCTAAGTTGGTTTAGAAACACTTCCATTTCAAGTAGCTACACTTGCTGTCTTTTGTGTATAGGGATGGACTGAGTACATTTGTGACGTGTAGTAACACCTTGAATAACTTGTGCACAGGAAGCCTGAGCCGTGATTTTTGCTCTGCACATGTGTATTAGTGTTCTCTTCGATCGATCGTGGGAAATTTAAAAGACGTGCGTCCCTCAGCTCCGAAGATATCGACAATCGTTTTTTCCAAGGTAAGATTTTCACTTCACCATGTCCCTTCCACATAATAGCTAATTATCCTTTTATGACTGTTAAACTTAACTTACACCAATGCTAACATTATTCTGTGCTCTAAAAACTGACATATTTCATGACATTGTGCAATTTCTGACACTGAACAATCTAGAGAAATGATAGGTCAGCGGGGTACGGTTGAGACTCGATGTTGTAACTGTACCCGGGTTGGTGTCCTCTATTGCATATTACATACGCCAACACTGTGAGTGACTGAACTACTATCTATATTTACTATCTAATTTTGGTCTGTTTAGAAATGTTGCCTTTGTGAAGCAAACCGAACCAAGAAGAAATTGCAAGAAACTGTAACAACTGCACCTGTGATTCATGATATGCATGTAGCATTTTTGTTTTATTAATAGATTGTTGACACAACTGTTATACAGTCTTCAGTCGAATTTTCTTTTCCCAATATCAGATACAGCAGAGCGATACAGGGTAAACCGTGTGCTTGAAATGTTACAAAAGGGAAGCGAATGAGGAAAGATTTTGAGATTCTTGAAATGTTTTCAAATACTTTACACACAAAAAAAAAATCTCTCTCTACAACACAAAAATTGAATAAGTGTAAAAACTTTTTCAAACAATGCAGCATTTACAATTCAGGAACAAATCTGGCATAATTTCAGTACAAAGAGTGTTTTGTTCATTGCTTATTCACTTTCCACTAATGATTGTAATAAATGGGTAGAGAAAGATCATATTAATCATCATTAGATGGACACCAGTCTCTGCCACAGCTGGTAAAGGTGCAGTAAGCGATTTCTGAGTAACGCTGTTGAAAGTGGATCGGACTGAGCACCACAACACACTTGTAGCCAATCAGCAGTAGGGGCGTGTCCACTCATGACAGGGGAGGAGTTAGAGTGAGCTAATCAGGAGTAGAGGCGTGTCCACTCGTGATGGGGGAGGGGCTAGAGTGAGCCAATCAGCAGTAGGAGCGTGTCCACTCGTGATGGGGAGGAGCTAGAGTGAGCCAATCAGCAGTGGGGGTGTGTCCACTCATGATGGGGGAGGAGCTAGAGTGAGCCAATCAGCAGTAGGGGCGTGTCCACTCATGATGGGGGAGGAGTTAGAGTGAGCCAATCAGCAGTAGGGGGCGTGCCCACTCGTGATGGGGGAGGAGTTAGAGTGAGCCAATCATCAGTAGGGGGCGTGTCCATGATGGGAAGGAGAGAGAGTAAGTTCAGCTATGATAAAGACACATCCACTCATTAATTGTATGTTCGTGCATTTTGGGGCCAGAGCAATAAAGGGAGGGGTGTGTGTTTGTTTGGCTTGATTTCAAATATCAAGCGTTTAAATCACTTACTGCACCTTTAAAGGCGCTGATGTTGTGCCATACTTTAAGTTCACTATTGAAATAAGAACGGTTTTATACACACATTGGAGGGCCAACTTTGGATTGGGTTTAGTGAACTAATCTTATTACAAAACACTATCTTTTTAGCTTTCCAATTAATAATTCAAAAACATACATTGAAATACTGATAAGACAAGTTCACTTGAGACCTAAACAATTCTCATTTGAAGTATATGTTTGTGAAAAATGTATAAATCAGAAACAAAATTTTTAAAAAAGAGAAACTATTTATAATTAGGACAAATTAAATAGTTTAAGAACAAGAAAAGCGCCTTTTAAAAATGAAATGACACCATTATTAACAGTCATCAACAACAAATGAAAAGAGGTCAGTGAATATTCCAGTGTCTGAAGAGAAACTACAATCAAGTTGTAAACATTTCAAACAAATTCATTAGACAGACAGCTAACCTTGGCATCAAGTCTTTCGACTATTCACATTACTTCAAACATACAAACCCACATACTGTACATACACACACACACACACACACACTATGGTTATAGTTTATGACTGGACAGACAATAATTTGAAATTATTACAACTAAAACTGAAATAACCGACACATTTGTAAGTGGTTGCTATTGTGCTATGATTCCGGGTGCAAAACCCTCAGAAGAGTGAGGAAGAACGTCAGCAGTCGTTGAAGAGGTCCAGCGTACGAGATTTATGCTACTGATGTCCTAAACGGGCTCATTTCACCTCAACTCGATGTCAGAATGTCCTTCCACAGCTCTCTTCTCTCTTCAATACAATCCTGTACCACAGCAAAACAAGTGCACTCAGTGAACTGGACCGACCAGCATCGCATTAAGCCACAACTAGGATTGCAGACCCAGAAAAAAACACCACACTAGACTTTAAAGACTTCCCTTCAATACCCATGAAAATCTCCTTCAATGGTAAAAGTGGTGGTCGACTAACCACTAAACCCCATCAACATTAGAACATTTTGCAAACGTGTTTATGAAAACGAATCTGACAGTACCTGCGTTTATGAGAATTCCCAACATGAGTAATACATGTGTAATATTGGCTGATTTCAACTACTTTGATCAATTTAAGACATTATACCCATTTTGTTTAGCAGTTTAAAGAACTAAAAACTATGAATATGAGATTTTTCCACTAAACAAACGTCGAATGGCCCCGTCCATCATTGTGACCAAGAAAACATCTACATTCGGTTTAGTTCACATCACGAAAACCTAAGACTCCCTGTATTTTAAGATCATTAATGTGTGACATGCTCATGCAAATAATTCAACCAACTCTATATAACAGCATATCCAAACACTGCAGAACCAAAGGGCCACAAAACATCATCATACAGCTTTCTCTTTAAACACCACCTACTTCAAGACACAATAGTAAAGAGCAGTTGCATTCAATAGACCTGACGTTAGGAAATGAGAATCTCATGCAAAGTATTCATTAAAACACAAGACAAACTTTCATTTGCAAACTATTCTTCGACTTGTCTCATCTCACACATCCCCAGACTAATGTATTCTTTATCTGAACACTAAAACGGCTGGTAAAATGCAAATCAGATTTCATTCAATGTTGTCATTAATGTGCTGAAATAAAAAAACAGTGATAGTGGTTGCAGGAGGAGTTCAGTCGGGTAAGAAAAGGTAGAAAACTGGGTAATTGTGCAGGTTATCTGATGCTGGAGAGAGAGTTTTGATTAATGGTATATGTGCCGTTGCTGGTCACACAGTCCTGCTGAAGGGCTTGGAAGTACGAGGCTTGCACAGGTTTATGACACTGCAGCACACGCTGGGCATCTTCAGTCTTAAACCACTCCCGTTTCCTGCCTGTGAACAAAACACAACACAAATTCTGCATTCACGTAGTGTCTGGAATGAGACGACTTCTAGACTTTGAGCCGTTCATGGTCACTAATGTGTTTCTACGGCAATGCATGTCACGGCAAAAATGTATCAATGAATAAATAAAGCATGCGCACCAGAGGTCACACTGGCAAAAACTAAACTGCAAACAGTTACATCTAAATTAGTGCTGTCAATCGATTAAAAAAAAAAACCTAGATTAATCACACTTTTTTTTTTTCTGGGATTAATCACGATTAAAAACAAGTTTTTAATATATTTAATAATGTAATAATTTCACAGTTAATCTCCAAATTAATGTGGAAACAACAAAGACATTAAATACTTGATTAATGGCATCGCTTTATGAATGAAGGCCAGTCTCACTGATATTAATACAGCTAATGATGTCTCATGGAAATTATTTTTCATTATTAATTATAGCCATCTTTTTTTCTTTTTTTCACATTTATTAGGCTTTAAAAAAAATATAACAACTTTTAAGTAAATTTCAAACAATCCTCACATAAACCCATAATAAATGTCATATTTACCTGTGCCCTGCCAACCTAACAGGTAGAGAATACAGAAATTGAATAAAGTTATCAAACAGTCACCACTACATAAACTATAAATTATATTTAGATTAATCCTTATTAAAGCTACAAAAGTTCTTTAGTGAAGAGCAGCGAGTCATTTTCTCTGTTAGCTTTGCTCTTTGATTAGCATTAATGACAGACAGCATTAGTGGCTGCTGTCCCTTTAAGACCTGCTGACAGATCTCACACGCGTCACATTTTCTCTTTATGTTCATTTAAGACTTTATTTAAGACTGCTCTTATGAGGATACTCGACAAAACGGGCATTTTGGCATAATTGTGTGTTATTGTTCGTTCAAGTGTCTGTGTGTGTGTGTGTGTGTGTGTGTGTGTGTGTGTCAGGACGTTCTCTTTGTCTTGTCGCGCTTGAATAGTTTAAAAGCATTTGCATGAAGAAGAACGTGATCATGTAATGTAACGCTAGGCAAAGGATGACAGAAAAAACGGATGCTCTATTAATTGCGTTAAATATTTTAGATGCGCTAAACTGAAAAAAATTAATCACATGCGTTAAAGGATTTGTTCACTTCAGAATTAAAATTTCCTGATAGTTTCCTCTCCCCCACGTCATCCAAGATGTTCATGTCTCTCTTTCTTCAGTCGAAAATAAAAGAAGGTTTTTGAGGAAAACATTCCAGGATTTTTCTCCATATAGTGACTTCAATGGGGTTCAACGGGTCGAAGGTCTAAATGTGAGTTTCAGAGCAGCTTCAAAGTCTCGACACGATCCCAGACGAGGAATAAGAGTCTTATCTAGACAAACTATCGGTCATTTTATAAAAAAAAACAAAAAACATTTATACTTTTTAACCACTAATGCTGGTCTCACACCAGCTGTGATGCGACACACATTACGTGATCATGTTGAAAGATCACGCGTGTTTCGGTTCAGAAATGTAGGGTGAAAAACTTCATCTCATTTTCTCCTCCAACTTCAATGTTGTTTTAGCTTTGTTTGTAAATAGCATTTGTCTTAGTCTTTTCACGTTCGCTTTGTGAACACTAGGTTGGTTCTTCCGCCTACATCACGCCTGACCTTTCAGCGTGATCACGTAATGTGTGTCGCATCGCACCAAATGCAAGACGAGCATTTGTGGTAAAAATAAGTATATAAATGTTTATTTTTTTATAAAATGTCCGATGGTTTGTCTAGATAAGACTCTTATTCCTCAGCTGAAATCGTGTCGAGACTTTGAAGCTGCTCTGAAACTCACATTTGGACCTTCGACCTGTTGAACCCCACTGAAGTCACTATATGGAGAAAAATCCTGGAATGTTTTCCTCAAAAACCTTCATTTCGACTGAAGAAAGAAAGACGAGAATATATTGGATGACGTGGGGGTGAGGAAACTATCAGGAAATTTTAATTCTGAAGTGAACTAATCCTTTAAAGTTGACAGCACTAATCTAAACTCAACTTTAATAAGGTTGCTGCCACTTTCTAAATAAATTATATAACTACGGTTTTGACAAAAAACAACAGATTTTTGGGATTCTACTAACGAGAACTCGTTCTGGTGATTCAGTAAACACATCATAACTGTGGCACAAGCTAACCTACTTTCTTTTCTCAAAATCTTACCAATATTCACAGAGTCCTCCCAGTCCTCCATAACCTCAGTTACGATGAGAACATAGACGTACGTTCTGTGCTTTCGGTCTCGGTTCTGTGAAGAAAAACAAATTTCAGCACAAGTTACCGCCTCACAGAAAATACTACAATCACAAGGAATAAATCAACAGTGTTTTAGCGACAAATTAAAACGAGGGCTTCAACTAATGTTTGATAATCAATTAATCAGGTCATTAATTATTTGATTAATCAGATGAAAAAAAAAAACAATTACAAATTATTAAAAGAAATCTAACATTTTAATTTAAAAACAAAAACAATTAATTAGATTTTTTAATGCCACATCCTGCCCAAAGACGTCCTTCAAACAATGTGCAATTTGAAGGCAATGAAAGTATAGTGAATGTATGAATGAAGGCCATACTATACATTGTGTAAAAAAGGTGTTACAAAAACTATACATTCAAAACCAAAAAATCAATTACTAATTGCTTACCAATTTAAAGCAGGACTTAAAATAACTACATAAAAACTGATAAACAAAACAAAAGCTAGACTAAATGTTAACGAGGAGCACACATATCGATCGAAACAGTTATCATATTACCTTTATACTCGATTACTATTGATACTTTGCACGTGACGTCAGTTGTACTGGCTGGCGGGCAAGAACGTCATTCTCTAGCAACGAAAACCAGTAAACTAATCAAGGATCTTGCCAGTTTTAATATACAAAAGTTGGTGTTTTGAGGTGTACACGACATGCCAGATAGTTGTTGTGCGATTAGATGCACTAACCGCGTTTGTTGCCCGCCAGATATCACGTGACTGCAAAGTATCAATAGCACTTTTACTGTTACTGCCATCATATAAATACTAGTGCTTGTTTTACGTGTAAAATTTGAAACCTACATTTAATGTCTAAAGGCCCTTTCACACCGGATGCGTAACGAAAAAGCGAAACGAAAAAGCGAATAGTTCGTGTGCGAATACTTCGCGTCAAAACCATTCACATCAGCCGCGACGCGAATTTGCGACGTTCAGAGCTTCAACATTCCAAAACTTTCGCGCCGACAGCTGAGAAAACATGGACACTTCATCATCATCATCCAGTGAAGACGAGCTTTTCATTTTCTTTAAAAGACAGAAAAGAAGGTTTTGGGTGCGCCCAAAGCGGTGAATCTGAAGGGGAGTATGCTAATGTCCACTTTTAGCTTCCTTTTCCTCTCTCCTTTTTCTCACATAGGTGTCCCTGAGGTTTTTCCAGTTTATTTTGCATCTTCAACTAAACACAGTGCGTTTTGTAATGTAACACACGAAGTAACACGTTAAAATCATTCGACTAGAAACTGTAGATATCACACAAAGAATGTATAGTATACTAAAATCAGCCCTAAATAGTCTCACTACATTTTGTTACATGTTCAAAGTAAACACGGCCTCTGTCTCTATCTTTGACGATAATAGTGTTAGCTTTCTATCCCAAATGTAGTTTAGTCTGCTAGCCTACACAGCACAGGACTATACAACAACTAAAACTATCACACAACATCGTGATAACCGAGTTGGTTGGCAATGCTACGCCACACATTGTCTTTCAAATCGTTGTCCTTGTAGTATGTGATTGGCTGAAGCCTTTTCTGTCGCCGCAAAAGTAAAAAGAAAAATCGACATCGAAGCGGGAAAAAATAAAAGTCGTGTTTTCGCCGCAGCACATTCGCGTTCGGTGTGTAAGCGCTCATTACACAAACAGCTGATCAAAAAATAAAACCATCGCGCGAATTAATCATGCGTCAAAATCGCGTCCAGTGTGAAAGGGCCTTAACAAGAAATATTTGTCAGAGTAGAAATAACTGTGTGACTTTCTATACAAAGAAATCAGACCTGAGCATTAAATCGGAGCTGAGCACGTCTCTCAGATGTTTTGTCACTACTGTGAATAACTACACACAGGCCGTAAGGTGAAGACGTTTTACGTTTAATCCCGTTCCCATATATGGGGCACAAAATTATTTTCATTCTAATAAAAAGATCTATTGTTGTTGGGCGAGAAAATAAAAGTTCTCCATGTGTAATCCTGCAGTTTATCTTTTATTACTCAGTCAGCAATAGTTTTATACTTTACATTTATAAAGTCAGCAATAGTTCTTTCCTCGCGTAATCAGTTTGATCATCGCGGAACAATCGTCACGTGCTTCCCGCTAGACCAATAGGTGGCCGCTTTTTGGGACGACATGTAAACATTAGTCCAAGATGTCTGCGCCCTTGTTAATAGAGTAGATATCGGCCAGACCTCCTTCAAAAGTCTTTTAAACAATGCTACATGCATCTCACATCCATAAAGAAAGAAGAAACAAAGGATTTTACACGCACACGGTGGGATACATTCAGACACTGCGTCAAACGGTGGCTTGCAAGGTGAGAATCAGAGAATGGCAGAAACATACAAACATTGTCTAGAAATCGAGTTTGACAATGTTCCCGAAGACGCTGGGTTTCACTCCACTTGCTACAGGCGTTTAATTGACAAAAAGCGATTGGATGCGGCCGAGAAACGTCCACACAGCGTCCTGAAGATCAAGATCAAGGCCAGTCTGTGCCATCGGGTGGTAACATTAGTGCCGCTACAACAAAGAAAGTTAGGTCCAGGACCGGCCTGCCAGTAGCTTGTGCTGGTCCTGCTTCATACCTTGTGCTAGCCTAGAAATCTAGACGCACCCTAGCGGCAGCAAATGTAATTTGCAGCCAGGGTTCGTCAAGAAACTCTCCGTTGGCTTGCGAGCTGGAGAAACCAAACTCTAGTCAGGCCAATCACATCGTGTATAGAGTCGGTGGGCGGGCTTAACATGATGACGGCAGAGCTGCGACGGTTCTGCGTAAATTCCCTGCTATGACTGAAGTCATTCTTAAAAAAGGAAGATGTTTTCGGAGTTTTGCCGACCGGATACAGCAAAAGTTGAATTTATCAGCTAGCTCCGCTGGTGGGAAAGCGCTCTGGTTGGTTGTAGCGCTATCCTATTGCGTGCAGAGGGAATTTGAAAGACAAGCGTTTATCCCGCCCCTCGGACTGAGCCCTGCCAACGGTGTGTTCCCAGACCCAACATCTTGATGTGGGTCTGGCTTGCCAGGCTAGCCTTGTGCATAATTTGTAAGAAAATGGACAAGTACATTACTGTGGGAGGCAAACGCCAGATGGACCATCTTTCACAGGCAGAAATGTCAGCAGGTAGGTAAAAACACACACACACACACACACATTTGAACCCTTAAGCTGGGTACCATGGCTAACTTTCAATTCCAATTACATCATTTATTTCATGTTTATTTTACAGTCGGAGTCAGATTTGCATTGTTTTGCATACCGCTACAGCCAGAACACTCAAAATTGTTCAACTATTAACAGTTTTAATGGCTTTTTATTTTTTTAATTTGTTTCATTCGTTTTTTTTGTTTTTATTTATTTAAAGGCCAGTGGCTGAAAGCTGCTGAGATGAAGGAAGACACTAGCATTCTTGTGCATATTCGAGACAAAGACCGAGTGTCTCTGGAGGTGCGAGACCACAAGTCCTGTTATAGGCAGTACACCAGGTTCTTGACAAAGTCTAGAGCAACAGTTTCTGGGACCTCAGAAGAACAGCGAGTTATTATATTTCATTATTAAATAATAATTAATAATTCACTCACATTTTCACAATTCAAAAGTAAAGCACTGACCATCTATATTGTTGATTTGTCTGTAAACACAGTCTTGACTGCACAACTAGAGCAACAGTAATTCAAAGTTTAGTGATTTGTGAAGGTAGAAGAAACTAGAAATACATTTTCTTTCTGAAGAATAATAATAAATAACAAAAATCTCAAATCACTTTGTCAGCTTACTATTTATACTACATTTAAAATTGAAGCCACTGTGCAATAGTTATGGCACAAAGTAATACATATTTTCTGTTTTTAATGCGTTTTCTTTTCAGAAATGAGCCAACCTTCGATGCCAGCTACAATGTCTTCTGTGAGAGGATCATCCGCCGTAGAATAATTGTAAACCAAGAGGACAGCTAAGAAGGACCTTTTTAAATCTGGTGGAAAAAAAAACATGAAGATCTTGATGCTTCAAACTACAGGTAATTTAAAATTTGTAAAGTCCATAGATGTTTTAGTAAAGTCCATAGATGCTGAAAGATGCACAATACCAAGCTGGACAGGTTTCCATTAGGGATGGGCATTTTTCAAACATATTGCATTCGAATATTCAGGCTCATAAAAATATTCGGGCTCCAAGATTTTTTTTTCACGCAAAAATGGAATTCATAATAATCATAATCATATTTTATAACGTGTAGAATCTGTTGTTTATTTTAACTAAAAAATAATAATAATCAGTGTGAATATATCTTCATTTATACCATTGTGATCATCTTTCACTCTATCTTGTTGATTCAGGCAGGATAAGCTGAGGTAACTGAGTCAACTGAGGTAACTAGCCAAAGTGACTGTGAAAACAGGGCTAGTGGAAAAGCTGGTTCACAAACACCAACTTCAGTGGCCTCCAGCAAAACTGCAGAGGACACAAGGACACTTTACAGGGCGGCATTAATATTAAAGATGCTTCTACGTGACTCTCCCGGTATGACGTGCCCGTGGCCACCCACGCCAGATGATTTAAATGTGAAGCGAAGCAAAATCTGTCGTGCCAATTGAACTGTACAATCTGATTTCCTGGATTATTGGTGCAACTGAGAAACCAACACTGGCCCATTATGTTGATATTCCAGATGATTTGAACCTAAAAGTGATATCTATCTGTCAAGACATTGTGTATCTTGCATCTAAGGGCCAGAGGAAGACCCCTAAATCAATGCGTCTTGGTCTAACGGTTCACCATTTAACTGGTTCATCACAAATTGTGTCACTTCTAAATAGACTAGGACATTGTGCATCATGGGACATGGTTGTCAGTCTAGACACTAACCTTGCCCAACTTACGATTAGGCAATATACACAACAAGCTTACAATATATCTTAAGATTTTATTTTAGTTGAAAACATTAAACAATGTGCAAACAAAAAATATAAAGAATAAAAGCATTTAAGCTCAAGCAGCACGAACGGAAAAAAGGCTAATAAAGCGCCACTTATTGTACAGAACGTACACACTCGAGTCAGTCAGCATATGGTTATCGTGTTTATATCATTTCATGTTCATGTTGAGAAAAGCAATCAGCCTATATCCACATGCTCGAGTGAGGAAACGGGCTGTGCTGCTGCTGACAGACGCTTCAGAGACACAGATAACAGTGTGAAGGGAAGTTTCTAATAGGACTTTGTGTTTCTCTTCTTAAATCTCAATCTGTCTCCCTCAATGAAACTTAAAGGAAGCACATGTCTCAAAATAATTCTGCTATCAGAAGTCATCATCTCTGATCAGTCACGCCACAGCTGCGCTTTACCTGCAGTCGTGAAGGCAGTGATGGACCGGTGTCTTTCCTTCCTCAGTCGACTGCGGTTTCATGTGATTTCTCATTGTGGTGATGATATTATGATAACGCAGATTCATTAATTAATTTGATCAAAAGTAATTGTATTTTGTAATTCCATTTAGTTAGATAATATTCATCTAAGTAATTCCACTTCGCGAGGCAGACGACAACATTGTGTGATCAAACACAATCCACTTGTTAACGCGCCCCACAGCGCCACCCAGTGGATTTAATGATAACTGCGAGTTAGTGCTTGGGATTTATCATGGATTCACTGCATTTACAGCCAGCAAAGCAACGTAGGAAAATTCGTATAATAAAATAATATTTACAGATCGAATATTCGAGCACACCCCAAGTTTCCATACATTGCTTCAAGGTGATGGCACTCTGCAAAAGTCAGCACTGTATTATCTTCCAGTCATTGAGGCTTCACCGACAGAGATGTCAACAGCAAACACAATTCTGAAGCGAAGTGTCCAAATTGCTGATCAGATTGAACTGGACCATATAGTGTTAGTTTCTGACCAAGCTATATATGCCAAAGCTCAGCAAATCCGCTGGAAAGATGACGATGTACTCAGCATACAGTGATTAGACTAGGTGAATGTCACACATGCATGTCCTACCTGAGCAGTCTAGGAAAAAGGTTTGGAGATGCAGGACTGCAGAACAATGGATGTTTTGTGTGCAAATGAGAAATTTGACAAAATGTGTTGAAAGTATGAAGACTTTGTTAAAAGAAGAAGTGCAGAAAACCCAACGTTTGCCTTCTGGAGTTCATACATCGACATGGTACAGATAATCGGACTGGCAGCTTCACCCGTCAACAGTGCGCTTGATGATTGCATGGTTTATTGCGTATGATCATTTAAATTATGCTTCATACTGGATGGAAATGGTCAATTTGCCCCTCACACATCCTTCTTGCCACAGTGAGCTCAGTGTTAAAGGCCAGTGGACGGTCCAACGTCAAAGTGTCCATGGGTTTCTCTCGATTGCTTGTGACCAGGCCATTGAGCAAACATGCAACAGAGATTCCAAGACGAAGGGTGTTAACACAGAATCGAGCTGCAGTGTATCGCTGGATATCGTCGCAACATGAAGGGCTGCCATAGCAAGACAATGTGAGGCAATGGCAGGTGAATCTCCCCATATAAGGAAACGAAAAGACCTTGACAGCACACAAATCCATGCTGATGAAAAGGCTGTGACCAGAACAATTTCCACCCTAGAGTCCATGCTGAATCTTTTTGACACACACCAAGATGGCACTGTGTGTCTTAGCTCTGGGACAGCAGCAGCTGAAGGAATCACGAGGGAAAAGGGGGAAATGCTGTCAAAGAGTTTACGGACCAAAGACTGTTATCACCATCAGTTGACATATTTGCTCCCATCAAAACACAAACACTGAAGACCTTTAGTGACCAAGCAAAGACAAAGAAGAAATCTGCAGCAGGCACAGAAGTGATGCTACGTGCCGACAAGAAACTATTCTCCAGATTGCTCGTTTTAGGTCAAAGTAGAACGATAGACCTGCGGGAAATTCTGTCTCACTCCTTGGGAACAGTGTCATATCCTTTAGCCAATGCTGATGGTTCACTTGCTAAAACAAACAAATCAGCTCTTATGGATTTATTGTAGGGTTGGGCCGATAGACGATGCCATCGTCCATCGCGATGTTGAGCCGGCATCCCGATACCCTCCATGTTTCCATGGTGACGCGTCATGCTTGGCACATGATATGTATGCTGTATGACAGATGTAGCGCTTTTATTTCTAAATATTAACAAACTTGCTTCCCACGTCATCAACTATCTTCTATTCCGATTCTCAAAAACGTGTAAGTGAGTTTGTTTTGTCGTTTAAAACCCTTTATAAATGATCCTGATCTGTAGCGGGAGATGGGCGCCGCCATGTTTGTTTGGGCCGCAGTTCAGAGTCTGTTGGATTTATTAATTCATCAGTTCCTCCCGAAATACATTAAAGTAAGTGGCCGGTGAACTGGGAGAAAATAAAAAAAATCTGATATGAATAAAACATGAATATCCAAATATATTTGAGTGGATTGCCTCCATAGACACCATTGTGTATTTTACAAACTATAAAAGTATTGTTTTGCTATAAAGTATATGTATTTAAATGTCTGAAACCTAAAATAAACATTATGTGGTTAAAAACACTGAATAGTTGTGATATATGAGCTCGTCCATCTTTGGCTCATCGCCAGCCATAGCGCAGTTTGAGTCTGGCAGTGGTGTACGTCATTGGTCAGCTGATGCAGAGCGTGCCAACATCGAAGTTGCTGATGAGACGAAGAGGAAAATATCTAGTGGAAAATGAGAATGTTACGTTACCCCTTGCTTGTACATAGACCTGTGTTACTGCGTGACTAATGGAGGGTTTACAAACTCTCAGTGCTGTTGAAGATCTGACATGTGATCATGAGGAATGTGACGCCAGGGTGTTTTTACACAACATGCAGCACAGGAACACCAGACTGTAGTCATCAGAGCCCTGATGCTGATGTGGCAGTGACTGCTTTAAGTCTGCAGCCAGATTTGCCATGTAGGTTGTATTTTTTCACGGGGGTTGGCAACAAAACAAGGATCATTGACTTAGCTAAGGTGTCATCAGCTCTTGGCACAAGTGTCTGTTTGGCACTTATTGGGATCCATCCCTTCTCAGGTTGTGACTCTACAAGTGCCTTTTATGGCAAAGGCAAAATAAAGGCATTTTCTGTTGCTTGTGAGAAAAAGGAATATCTGACTGCGTTTACAAATCTGGGTAGCAGTTTTAACCAAGTCCAGTCTACCTTTGAGCTACTTTGCACATATGTGTGCCCCCCGAATGGCCAGTCATCTGCCGAAAATGTGAACGATGCAAGATACAAAGCATTCTGCATGGCGTCGTCAGCTTTGCCAGAACTATCCATGTCCCCCGACAAGTGACGCCCTGTACCCTAACTGCCAAAGGGCAAACTACCAAGCAGCCATCATGAGACATTCTCTGAAAGGTATAATGTGTGGCCCTTCACCCGTCGGCAATGGATGGCACCTCGAGGATGGTGAGCTAACAGTGACCTGGATGCCCCTGAAAGTGTGTTTACAGTTTGTCCACTAGCAAATGTGAGACTGGAAGATGTTCCTGTGTGTCTGCAAGACTGTCTTGTACTGATTTATGTCGGTGCCAAAATTGTGCAAATGTTTCACAGGAAACAGAGGAAAGACCCACATGGGATGATGGCTCTGATAGTGATAGGGATGATACCGATGAGTAAATGTGCACTGTGTTATAGAGGTCGACCGATAGTGGACTTTACCGATACCGATATTTATGTTTGACCGTACACGTCGATAACGATTATTCAACCGATATTTTTTCTTTTTTAAATGGATACTGGATTAAAAACAAACATAACACTCAAGTAAAACAGTGCTGAGCTGAAATGTGCTAAATGAAATACATATATAAATATGAATATATTAAAATGAGAAGTTCTACAGAATGAGCTCTACAGAAAATCATTTAAACATTAAAATATTACAGGTAATATTACAAATGTGTGTTTCTCTAGCTATAACCTAGAAACATATGTATATTTCATAGGTAACACTTTGCAAGTCCCATTTGTTAACAAGGATGTATTAGCTAGCTTTCATGAACTATATGCATTAGGGGTGCGCCAAAATATCGATATGGCGATATCTCGCGATATTTTCTCCCGCGATCGATTCTCGATGCGCTCTTGCCAAGTATCGATCTTAAAAGCCGTTAGGGCGGGCGTACACGGTGCGAGTTTGGACACTCGGGAGGTCGTGAGATATTGCACACGTTGCGAGTCAGTTTAACTGATAATCGCGTCAAAGCAGCTGGTACACGGCACGACTGTCCTGCATGAATTTTATCCCGAGCCGGCAGCAATCACGTGGGCTTTCGCGCTAAACACAGAGACCGTCATGTTGCGAATGGGAGAGAGAGAGAGAAAAGTGTGTGTGTGTGTGACTGACAGTGTATGCGCAGTTGCGCACGCTGTATGGTTGCTGCCACTGAGGTATAGCCCCATCGACGTGGTTGTGTATGATTTGGCAATAGGGGACAGCTGGTGAAAAAAACATGTTTAAAAATTATCGGGAGGTCGGGAGGTGCTCGGCTCGGCTTGCAATTCCTCTCACACGCTGCGAGCCGTGACCATGCGAGCATCACCGATTCCACTCGATTTCTCCAGAGTGAAAAAAATCATCTGCAGCAAAACAAAAATAGTGTCTGTGACTGTTTTGTTGCAAATGATAAGACACAAGTTGTTTTTGTTATTGTGTTTCATCCAAAAAAATACCGTATTTTCCGGACTATAAGTCACACTTTTTTTCATAGTTTGGCTGGTCCTGCGACTTATATTCAGGTGCGACTTATATATCAAAATTAATTCAGACTGAGATGAACCAAGAGAAAACATTACCGTCTACAGCCGCGAGAGGGCGCTCTAGTTGGCGGAGTTATTCAGAAGCGACACCATATGAAGAAAATTCAATGGATTCAGTGATGTGGAATGAGATCGCGGGAGCTTGGTGAACTTGTTTACTGGTAACTTGCTTGTTGGACTCCCTGGCTTATGTTAATTTAGCCTATTCAGCCTCCCAGGTATATGTTCTTTATGCTATTGTGTAGCTGAATAACTGTTAATGTGTTGCGTTAACACACCGGACACCTACTCAGCCTGTTGTTCTGTGTGCTACTGTGTAGTTAAATAACTTGCCTTTCCAGATTAAATGTCTGTTCTTGGTCTTGGATTTTGTGAAATAAATTTCTAAATAAATGCGACTTATACTCCAGTGCGACTTATATATGTTTTTTTCCTCTTCATGACGCATTTTTTGACTGATGCGACTTATACTCCGGAGCGACTTATAGTCCGGAAAATACGGTAAATGGAGATTCATTTTCCTAATTAAAAAAAAAATCTTTTTATTTCTTAAAACATGATATATTGTGAGTTATTACTGATAATATATCGATTATTGCAGTATCGCCATATCGTGATATTATCGGTATCGTGAACAATGTATCGCGTATCGTATCGTATCGTGAAGTACCCAGTGATTCCCAGCCCTAATATGCATTATGCAATATACAATATACGTTTTTACTGCATGTGTTAGGATTTGAGCAATACAATTGTACCTTTATCATTCATGTTAGTTCATAGTACACAGATCAAATAAAAATTAAAACTCAATTTAAAATGTATTAGTAAATTTTGAAATTAAACTAACAATGAATAATACTTCTACAACATATATTAGCCTTAGTTAATGCTAAAAAAATGTATCTTATTGTGAAGTGTTACCATTTCATATAAATTCAAAGAGTCATGCTTAAAGATTCCATTAAACTTACATAAATGTAGACCTATATAAAATCAAAATAACTATGTATTGTAGTGATAAAAAATAACTAAATCGAATGCGTTTCTGATTTGTTTATGTTTCTGTCGGCTGCATGAACATATCAATGTTGATAAAGCAATTACGTCACTAGCTTTAAATATTAAACTTCGCCGGCTAATGAATGTGACCAGCTGGATATAAACTAATGCAAACAGATGGTAAAACTATCGCTGTGGATTTTTGATGATAACGATAGTTCCACCAATCAACTATCGGCACCGATATATCGGCAAAACCGATAATACTCGACCTCTACTTTATAATTTAAGCTGATTTTGAGCTTTTCTATAATTGTCCATTTTTTGACAGCATTCAAAATTAGGGGGACAGGGTAGCACTGAGTCATTTCAGCCAACTTGGACAGAAGTGTGCTTATTTTTTATCTGTCTGTGATTACACAGTGCCTACTGAAAATGTTGACGTATAAAACATCACAGTTTTGCTTAATTTATAATGTGTATGTTCAATTAGTGAAGTTGAAGCATATTTTCTATAAATTTGCCATATTTCATGGTCTACATTCACACTTGAGTATATAATGCACCATAACCTGTCTCGCATGTTTAGGTACATGTATAAATGTCAGTTTGAGAGAGATTTTGTGTTGCTAAAATGAATAAAAATAAAGTTACAAACAAAACCAGCAGCATAAGATTTTCGTTTTTTTCCAATTCACAATTATATACATTAATGGATCGTGACAAAAAACTGCAGGATATTTTGCGGAGAACTTTTTAAAAAGTCCATAATGGTTTTGTCAATGCAAAAATTCATTTACAATTCATTTAGTGTGCAGGTGTGGGAAAGAAAATCACTTTCTAGACACTTTTTCCGAATTGATTTTTTCCGTTCAGGATTAATTAATTATTATTATTATAATTATTTATTATTATCGATTAGTTGTTGGCAGGACTGATTAAAATAAAAATCTATAATGCTGCAACATTATCATTGTCATTTTTACTTCAAAAACTTCACTAAATATTACTACTAATCTCAAAACTTTTATTCTTGCCTTCTATGAGATTATTCTCAAAACATTACGACTATTCTCGACACCATTGACAGTTTCTTTATTGACTGTTGTTTACCATCAGTAAATGCTCACCTCAAAAACGCCGACCAGTCTTCCCAGCGTGCCCTTCACTCCAGCCTGTGGGAATGAACACATGTGGAGTGAAACGCTGAACTCTGGACATTCACAACAGGGTTATAACAGTGCCATTTAAGACCTGAAAAAATGTAAATACTGCACAGGTGTGCAATATTGGCAAAAAAAGTGATCTCTCTATTTTCAAAGATTTTGTTGATAACAATAATTAGATGATATTTTGCCATGTGTGTTTTTGTGTGGGTGCAGTGGCTGTTTTAGGCCTGTTGTTGACAGCTGACTCATGAAGGCATTCATATTATTCATATTCTATGCGATGGTCAGTGTTTTTTTGTGTGTGTGTGTGTTTTTTAGGGCTGGGGGAATTAACGCGTCAATCTTTGCGATTAATTTGAGATGTTTAACGAATTTAAAAAAATAACGCAATTGACGCAGCACCCTTTTTTTGCCTCGTTTTAATGACTTCCTGTTGCGGCTGCTATTGAAAAGGCCGAAAATATGCCGTCCCGCCCCTCCGTGTTCGGCGATCAGGTTTCATTCTCGCTCCGTGTGTGCGCCACGCTCTCCGTTCTGTGTGTGTGTGTCGGCGCGCTGCTGCGCTCTCTGCTCAATGTTCCGCCCCATGTTTGCGCTGCGCGTTCTGCTCTGTCGTTAACGGCCCAAACGCTCCAATCAAGTACCGATCACGCACTGGAAAAGCAAAGTCCGCTCAAATAACGTGAAATTTCTGTTTGCAAAAGCCCTACTGAGCTGGTATACATGCTCTGGTAATAATAGCTTTGTATGACTATATTTTGATAATTAGTCAAAAAATAAATCTGTTAAATCTGAGCATGTTGCACAGAACTGAATGAATAATAATATATTGATATATTGATGTTTAATATTTTAATATAGGGCTATTTTCTGTCCAATTTGTGTGGAGATTTTTCTTTTTTTCTCCTTTTTTTGTGTGTTGTTTAATTTAATAAGTGATTTTATGTTTAAATTTTGATGATTACAAGTTTGGGGAAAATGCGATTAATTGCGATTAATCACAGCAAATTGTGCGATTAATTAGTTTGTTTTTTTTAGCGATTCCCAGCCCTAGTTTTTTTTTCATTATTTCATCTTGATTTCATATTTAACCAGGTAGGTCAGTTGAGGACAAGTTCTCATTTACAACTGCGACCTGGCCAAGACAAAGCAAAGCAGTGCGACAAAAACAACAACACAAGAGTTACACATGAGAAATAAACAATCGTACAGTCAATAACACAATAGAAAATCTATATAAATGTAAATGTAGTGCAAAATGCTGTAAGGTCAGGAAGATAGGACAATAAATAGGCCATAGTGGCGAATCAAATTTCAGATTAGCATAAACACTGGAATGATGGAATATGCAAATGATGATGTGCAAATAGAGATACTGGAGTGCAAAATAAGCAGAAGTAAAAAAATCAATAAGGGGATGAACTAGTCGGGTGGGCTATTTACAGAAGGGCAATATACAGGTGCAGTGATCGATGAGTAGCTTTGACGGCTGATGCTTAAAGTTAGTGAAACCTCTAGCTTCAAGGATTGTTGCAGTTCGTTCCAGTCATTGGCAGCAGAGAACTGGAGAACTGGAAGGAACGGCGGCCAAAGAAAGGTCAAAGGAGCTGTTGGCTTTGGGGACGGCCAATGAAACATCCCAGCTGGAGCGCATGCTATACGAGTGGGTGTTGCTATGGTAACCAGCGAGCTGAGGTAAGGCGGGGATTTACCTCATAAACACTTATAGATGACCTGGAGCCAGTGGGTTCGGCGATGAGTGTGTAGCGAGAGAATACAGGTCGCAGTGGTGGGGCTTTGGTAACAAAACGGATGGCACTGTGATAGACTACATCCAGTTTGCTAAGTAGAGGAGGCTATTTTGTAAATGACGTCGCCAAAGTCAAAGATCGGTGGGATGGTACGTTTTACAAGGGCATGTTTGGCAGCATGAGTGAAGGAGGCTCTGTTGAGAAATAGGAAGCCGATTCTAGATTTAATTTTGGATTGGAGATGGTTAATGTGAGTCTGGAAGTTGAGTTTACACACACCTAGGTATTAGTAGGTGTCCACGTATTCTGAGTCAGACCCGTCGAGAGTAGTGATGATAGTCCGGTGGGCAACGATTGAAAAGCATGCATTCAGTCTTACTAGTATTTAAGAGCAGTTGGAGGCCACGGAAGGAGTGTTGCAAGGCAATGAAACTTGTTTGAAGGTTAGTTAACACAGTGTACAAAGTTCACAGCAGTGACAGAAATTTACTTATATTAAGGGGCAATGTTATTTAAAGTGATTTCCAGGGATATTTTAACTATAGAAGGGCTTTCTTTTCTAAACTTGTTAGATGTATGCATCACCTTATATGTCAAATTCTAACATTCAAACTAAATTATATTAAGTAATAACACCGTATAGGGCTGTTACCAATCAAATGAAATCATTATCAACAAAACCCATCTTTGCAGTGCAGAAGTGGCATTAATATATTTACACTGCATTTACAATTAGTCTGCATAAATTCAATTCAATATTTAAATATGAAATAATTTCTAATTTTTAATTAAAAGGCACTTTAAATATGAAACTGAAACTGCCAGTAGGTGGCGTCACTGAAGTCAGTGAGTCATTCATTCAACCGATTCGTTCACACGGCTGATTCATTCAGGAATGAAGCAAGTTTAATGGATCATTGAATCATTAATTAAACTGATTCGTTCAAAACACGGATTCAGTCAGTAAAAATAATAATAATAATTTCTGTCAAATTTCATGACTTTCATTTTGAAAGCTTTGTTGGCGAAATAAATGAAAAACAATATTGTGTCTAAAATGTAACTCACAATGTTAACTTATTGTTCATTTCACTATTGTATAAAATAAATATCGCATTTGCAATTTGCATTTGAAAACGGCACTCTTGCTCGTGTAATATTGTATAACTACATCATATGATATAAGGCAAAAATGCCTGTGTATCTTGAATTTTGGGGGCGCATGTATATATAAAACTGCATACATCATGCAGTGAACACGTGAGTGACAAACTCGATCGTTCAGACATCGTTAAAACATATCGCACACCCAAACGCACAAACAATGAACTTACAATTGAACTCACATTTACCCATTTTCTTCACCTTCTCTCTCCCTTTCGCGTGCAGGAGACAGACGTGATACACTGTCGTAAATGCCGTGAATTGTCACGTGAAAAAGCAAGTCCACAAAGAAATAATAATAAAAATAATATGTATGCTAATTAGATCGTTTTAATTTGGTAAAGGATTTAGATATGTCTAAGTCATAGTGTCGTCTAAAATATAAGATCTCTCATAAGTAAAAATAAGACTTTAAGACCTTAAATTTAAAAAATCTAATTTAATTAGGGATGCACCGAAATAAAAATATTGGCCGATACCGATAACCGATAATTCTTTATATTTGAAAGCCGATAACCGATATATTGGCTGATAAATCAAAATCCAAATTTGTATATACTTTTTGAGAGCCTGATTACAAAAACAAAAGTTTCACCATTAAAAGCCATGTCCCAAAACACAATTTTATGAAGCCGATATCACAGCACAAAACTGAATTTTCCTTATTTGAAGTGATTCCAATCATATTTCAAGCAAATTAAAGCCATCATGGTGAACAGTGCGCATCTGAAGTGTCTCAGCTGAAGGAAATAATACATTATTTATCAGCTTTAATATATCGGACACATTTTCTTATCGGGCCGATAACGATAACCTAAAAAATTTGCATATATCGGCCGATACCGATATGGTGGCCGATATATCGTGCATCTCTAAATTTAATACATTTTAATACTTTTTAAGGATCCGCGGGAACCCAGGATAACATCATGTAGAATTTTACAGATCACGAAACATCTTATTTAAGCAAAAGACAGTTCTCAGAAGTAGAATGTAAAGAATATTTACAAAGTCGATGTCTTTGGCGAAAAGAGCGCTCTTAATTCATCTAAATCACAGTACCATATTAAAATATTTAACAAAAACAAAACAGATTTAGCCCTATATGTTCTGCATACACTGTAGCAAACAAAAGAGCTTGTCACGTAAGCATAAGGTTATTTGTGTGTGTGTGGCTCTGACCAGTAACCCTCACATGTGGAACAATCCCTATTATCCGACTAAGCATGGAAAAGTGTGAACTGCATGACTAATGATGCAGATGTAAGAGTCAGGAAAACTGTAAAAAAGGAATAGAGCATTAAAACGTTAATACTTACAGTAACGTTCACTTAGCAAACATGAGTTAATGCACTGGGCATCATGAGCTAGCAGGAAGCAATACGTTTACGGCATTTATTAATCTTTTTTGTATCTAATTAACGTCCGTTGTATAAATAAGCATTATGCATAATGAACAAACATGCATTACACATTACACAATTTTGTACAACCTGGCTTTTAAAGTCATTTAGTGCGACCTTGAACTGATTCTCCTTGATTTCACATCTATTATCACAGTAATAAGCAGAAGTAAGTGTTTTAAAGAAGGAAAGCCCACCTCTTCACACACCTCCCTGACAGCAGCGACACTGGGCTCCTCCTCCGGCTCCATCCCTCCTCCGGGAACGATCCAGCGGTCGGGATGACTGCTGCTGCTCACCAGCAGCACCTGACACACACACACACACGAGACATGAAGATCAATGATCTGCTCATCACCACAACCGTATCACTCCCTCCTCCTCCTATCCTGGTTTAATGTGCTGAGACAACTGTAAAGTCAAGATGCAACCATTCATAACCCTTTTTACTTCTAACATATGCTGTGTTTCAGAGTTTAGTCTAGGCTAACAAAATCACTGAAACGGGATATAGTGAGGGTGAATCACGGATAAAGGCTACGGAATGTCTGATAGTGACAACTGACAACAAACAGTGTGCTTGATCTCTGGAATATTTTAACATGGCAAATAAACATTATGTAACACTAAATGTTTCATATTCAATTATATTGAATACTACTACTAGAGCTACTTTTGAGATTGTTACTACTGTTGTTTCCTGGTATTAGCCAACATGGTCAAAAAAGTAATAACACCGCTGTGGTCATCATTATAAACACTGCTATGGCAGTACTATGGTACAGTGAAGGTCTAAGATATTAATAAAAATCAATTGTACTGATAATAATCATGCACCAATGTATGGTGCTTCAAGATATGCATGAGATTAACCACATGCTGAATGTCCAAAAGATCAGGTTAAACCCACTTTTAAGCACCAATATGAGGGAGATATCACAGTAATGTGTGTTTACAGTAGTAACACAAACCGTATCATATTGGCGGAAATTATAGTAACGGTAACCACGGTAACGTTATGTTTTACTACAGAAAGACTATCGAAAACAAAACAGATAAGAGCAGATATCATTCTGTGGTCGTACAGTTACACATCCATCATATACACACGTACAACTCTACTTCTAACACCTACACACTGCTAAATGTATACGCTGGTTATATTTATAGTTAATGTATTTGTTGAAGTAAGAATAAAGACGCAGTGATTGCTGGCGTGCGTCACCTCCTCCTCGCGCTCGCTCCTGAAGCACAGGCAGGCCGCGCGCTTTTTATAGCCGTCTCTGTCATACGTGCGCGTCTGGTTGGACTTGAGCTTTATCATCGCGCTGAACTGATGAAAGTCCTTAACTCCAGTCAGCTCTGCGCCTCTCAATGCTGTCCCGCAGCCACAAACCCCTCTAAAGGCCCTCTGCTAACATGAATATTCCCTCCGTCGCTTCATTTTGTGAGTCTTGTGAGCTGGTGTCGTCGCACAGACGCCATTACTCTGAGCTCTGCGTAAACTGCGTAGCTCAAGCACACCCAAAGCGCGTTTCCTGTCTGTGAATATGAGGTTGCGCAGTAGAGGTGGAACTGGTTCAGAGCGCACTGACGTTTGCGTGTTGATTAATACACACTACCGTAATGTCACGGTTATTTTTCTATAATATTTTATTCGTTTTATTTATTTATTTATTGTTATTGTATAAATGTGCCAGGAATATAATATATAACTCGACAGCTCACTGAAACCTTTGTGAAATCCATAGACTGTAAAGGTGAAATCCCTAAAATAAAGAGCCAGGGGGCGGCCCGCGCTTTTCAGCCAATCAGAGAACGCACTTTGCTTGTCAATCACCTATGGGCGTTTGGAATTGCTGACCTCAGATTGGCTGGCATGTCTTTGGTAGGCGTGTTTTTTAAGGTATTATTGGATTTTTATAATATATTTACAACATTTCCAACTTATGAAACCTTGACGTAATCAGAAATTGCAAAACACACATCTCTGATTACGTCAAGGTTGGAAATGTTGTTGTAAATATATTATAAAAATCCAATAATAACACACAAATGCAAATAGAGCGGTGCTACAAGTATTTCTAAGTATTTCTGCAATCCTTAAACCTGCAAAAAAAATATTTACAAAAGAATATCAGTTATATAATGTATAGCATTGGTTTCACACATCTCTGATTACGTCATAAGTTGGAAATGTTGTTGTAAATATATTATAAAAATCCAATAATAACACACAAATGCAAATAGAGCGGTGCTACAAGTATTTCTAAGTATTTCTGCAATCCTTAAACCTGCAAAAAAAATATTTACAAAAGAATATCAGTTATATAATGTATAGCATTGGTTTCACCTGTATTAACCTTTATGATATGATATGATATGATATGATATGATATGATATGATATGATATGATATGATATGATATGATATGATATGATATGACATGACATGAAATGACATGATATGATATGATGCAGTAGTATGATTTACTGTCTATGGATTTAATGCAGTGGCGACATCTGCTGATCAATATCGCGCATTGAATAACTCATAACTCCTCCCTCCAGCACCATCATCTGTCGTTTCCCTTTCATCGCAGGACTTGCTTTCCGTAAACAGTGGGGGTTTAATGTCAGACAAACCCATGACTTGTGTTATAATAACTGGATTTGGAGTCGTCTTATAGTTAAGTGACACTCACTCTGCTCTTTTGCCTGAATCAGGTGTGTTTACTTTAATGCCTCGATGGTGAAGTTTGACTGGTCATGATGTTTTCACGTGAGTCAGCAGCAGACACCAGTGTTATGATTATTACCGCTCATAATCACCGCGACATTGATGATATCAGTGCCGGTCACCGTAATAATGCAACTACCGTTATGTAAACAAACGGGAGCAGATAATGTCATTGAATGCGTAGTTTTCGCTAAATCATGTGCGACATAAACGCTTTGTCATTGTAAAATGTGTATTAAAGCAGTTTTCTGCTGGACGCTTTGTATTAAATCCAAATGCCACACTTCCCTAATAGAGAGAAGTTGTGCGTTATGCAGATTAGTGTGTGATTGTTATGCAGATATTAAAAGTATGTTGACATGTCAACGGCTCTATTTTGCAGATACAGAGCTTTAGAAAGGCTGTTTTGACTATTCACCCTTCACACATGCTACTTTAATATAGCCTATACTGTATTCTTATACCATGATACGTTAAAGAATACCTCAGAAACACAGCATAATAACAATACAACATTAATGCTCATTAAATGCTCAAAACTCTTATTACTGCAATGGTGTATTATACTTACATTATAATAGTATTTGTTGTAGTGCCTTTGATTTAAATAGCAATAATATATATATATTTTTTTTTTAAATGTTTTGCTGTATTACAGTAATTAGAAAAATGAAGATAGAACAAAAATCTTCAAGGAAATTAGAAGGGAAAACCCTATAAAACATTCAGACTTCATTGGCACAATGGGGGCAAATATGGATCTAAATCAGGCTACATATTGTATCTCAAAATATCACTAAATAAACTTTCCGATGTTGGATTGAACGAAACTTTATAACATGACTGATCTAGCTAGTAGATAAAGCGCAAACAAGTTTGAAATAACATGATGAACCCCCTTTAGCCGTTTCCCAGCATTCCTGGGCCATGAATAAGTGTATTCTCCTGTGTTTCGCAGCGGTTCGCGGGGCGGAGAGAGCATGTGGGAGTCACATGCGTGCAGAAGACGAGCAGTGAAGGCCTCAGTATGAACAGCACCACTCCTCCTCCTCCTCCTCCTCCTCCTCACGATGTGGCCGTCGGCTACGTGCTCGTGCCCTTCTTCCTCATCACTGTGATCGGGGTCCTGGCCGCAGTGGTGGGTGCCGTACACACACAGACACATCTGGGTGTTTCTCACTAGTGTGGGGGAAGAAGGTGAAGGCGCATGATCATTTGATTGAGCAGATCATCCAGAGAGACAGAAGGCCTTTATTCTGTTGTGAATGCGTGCGCAGACGAGCGTCAGCTGCATCTCTGACATTATTACAGACGTTATTCAATGTGCTTTCCAGGCATTGTTTCTAGGAAATAATAATGTACCTTTTTGTTTCATAGGTGATGTACATAAGGAGGAAACGGAGGTAAGGAAACACACTCTGTGAAAGGCATTAGAAGAATGCACTGCCGTTCAAAAGATTGGAAAAATCAAAAAGAAGCCGTTTCTGCTCATCAAGGCTGCATTTATTTCATCAAAAATACAGTAAAAACAGTAATATTGTGAAATATTATTACATTTTAAAATAGCTATTTTCTTTTCGAATAGTCAAGTCAAGTCACCATTATTTATATAGCGCTTTTTACAATACAGATTTTTACAGAGATAAGTGTGTTTCCAGAAGAGAATAGCGTCACAGTCCAGCTTAAGTGAGTTCAGTGATGGTTCATTTCTGTTGCAAACAAGTTATTAATTTACTTCATTTATACATATAGCGGCTCTAGAGAAAACCGTGATGTCATCGTCCAGTTCAGTTCTCATATGATAATGTCAATGCAGGCAGATTAATATTATTGATGAATATTAAAGTAAATGTCCCCAACTAAGCAATATGTTGTAAATCTTATGTTGCAAAGTATATGTTTAATATGTTGTAAAATATAATTTATTCCTGTCATTTAAAGCTGTTTTTTTTTTAGCTTTATTATTCCAGTCAGTGTCACATGATCCTTCAGAAATCTTCTCTTTTTTATTTTACAACAGTACAATATGAGGAGAAGGGGAAAAAGACAAGAAAACAAACAAGAAAAAAGCAAAACACATGCTGCCAATTACTCAGTGTAATCTGGAATTTACACGCTCAGAAATAAACACCTAAAATATAAAGGCATGCCTTAAATTAATTCTACTGTCTAAATTCAACATACGTAAAAAAATTATATATAATGTACTTCAATTTCTAATGAAAAAAAGACATACAATGAAATACAATGATTTATACACACGTGTGCAACGACTAACTTCATTAACGTTTAAGCGTAATGTTTGCAGTGGACTAGTGAAGTGGATTCTCTTGGTTAGGATGTTGATATATCAACTGTTCGAGTGTCAAGGAAGTTTCATTCATAGTGTTTCTGCTTTATTCGGATATAATATTTCATACCGTATTGTCCCTCATAACCGGTAGTATAACACGCTTAATTATTACTAGTTTCACATGACACAGAAGAAAGGGGAAACGTTACTCAACGTTTCACAATACTCACACATCTTGCTCATCTTCGATGGACATTTCTCTGAACACCCCCCCCCCCCCCCACCCCCCATGCAAAATCTGACATTAAAATGATTTTGATTTCCGCTCCAGATATACACTCGTGCTCATTTTTTCTACGGTAGCCTTTTTTTCCCCTTTGCCATGTGTTTGCCATAATATTTAATAATTGTATCGGTTTCTAATATTGAAGAATAGCTTTCTTGGCAAATAGTTGAGCAATATAAACTAATTTGACGTAATGTGGTGCAGCATCAGTCTCTGAATGTGCTCTTAATAAGCACATTATCCCTAAGGGGAGAACGGTATTTTAATCTTAAGAACAATGTACAATTTCTCTGTAAACTCCGAGCAAACATTTTGAACCGAGGAACAATGCCATGAACAATGGAGGTCTGTGTCTGGGCTAATGAGGTTACATTGGACACCGATGGGTAAATTAGAAGGATAAAAAAAATTAAATTGTGTAATTATGTATTCTATGCATGGTCTTATATTGAATAAGTTGTAAATTAGAATTATTAATCGAAGAAAACCTATTTTTACAAAGTTGGGGTCAGGGTATAAAGATGCATCTGAATCCCAGTTTTCAGTGGGTAGAGGGAACAAGTTGTCTTATAATTATTTATATATATTTTTCTGAATACAATAATCTTTATATATTTAGAAATCAATCTAATGTGCTGGTTTGCTGCTCAAATATAATTAATGCTTCTTATTTTTTCTGTTTAAAATCTTTTTATGGAAACAGTGATGCATTCTTTGATGAATAGAAAGTTCAAAAGAAAAGACCTTATTTAACATTTTACATGTCCTTACTGTCACTTGTGATGAATTGAAGGCCTCCTTGCTGATTGTTTTAAATGTACGTTACCGTTGAATGATAGCGTATCACAGTTTCCACAAACATATGACGCAGCACGACTGTGTTCAACATTGATAATAATCAGAAATGTTTTTGAGCATCAAATCATCATATCAGAATGATTTCTGAAGGATCATGTGACACTGAAGACTGGAGTAATGATGCTGAAAATACAGCTTAGCATCACTAGAACCTCGTTTTGTAGTGATATTACACAATATTACTGTTTTTTCATGGAATAAATGCAACCTTGGTGAGCATTTTTCAAAAACAGAAAAAAAAAATCTGAATTTTCCAAACGTTTGACCGCTAGTGTAGTTCACTCAAAAACTCATAAACCCAAATGTTTTTCTTCTGTGAAACACAACAGTAGATGTTAGGCTGAACGCCTGAGCCACTGGGTCAGAATGAGCGTTTGTTTGCTGCTTGTGTGTCTGATGCACGTTTAGGATTGATCGACTGCGGCATCAGCTGCTTCCGGTCTACACTTATGACCCGACCGAAGAGCTGAACGAGGCCGAACAGGAAATTCTGTGGAAAGAGGAAGACACAAAGGTAATCCATCCTGTTATGAAATGAAAAACGCTGATGTCTAATGAGTTTACTGAAAGCAAATGTCAACATATACCAATATTAATACTTTGCTTTTATTCAGCAAAGACACAATAATTGATTAAAAGTGACCGTAAAGACATTTATTATGTTATAAAAGATTTCCATTTAAAATAAATGCTGTTCTTTTGAACTTTTTTCTATTCATCAAAGAATCATGAAAAAAAAAATCACAATTTCCACACAAAAATATGAAGCTGTTTTCAACATTCATAATAATCAGAAATGTTTCTTAAGCAATAAATCAGCATATTCGTATGATTTCTGAAGGATCTCATCATTGGCTAAATTCGGTTATCAGCTTTTAGCGCTCATTAATCCTGTTCTGGAAACAACCAAATGAACTATCGAAAATGCAGGTAGTAGCAGCAGCATTTACATTAAAGGGACTGTGTGTAGGAATTTCTCCCATCTAGTGGTGAAATTGTATTTTGCATTCAAACGAATAATGCTCTCCAGCGGCTCGCTTTTTCAAATGCGCGTTGCATCTACGGTAGCCGTTATGTACCAAAAAGCTATGACAGGATGGCTTATAGCACTTCGAGTTTTCCTTCGGTGAACAGGTTTGTTATTTAAAACAAACTGAAACTAGAAAAAATGAAAAAAAGAATGTTACAGTATGAATTACTGACTGTGAAAAACATTAACTATGGTAATTAGTAGTAATGCCTTCTATTAATATTTTTTTGAAGTACGTGCATTGTTAGATATCATCATATCATCTTCTCTAACTATTCATCAAAGAGCCTGTTTAACTTTTAACTATAAATGTTCTACTGTCTATATAATAAAGTACACAACCAAGCAATGAAAAAAAAGCTTGTAATTAAGACCGTAACATTGACTTACCTGTCGAGAAGAAAGCAGGCAACTTCAGCGTCTCTTTTGAAAGCTTTCTCCTGCATTAGCTATCCCGACATTAACCCTTGTTTTTGTAATCTCCGGTCACGTTTCCTTTTACGGTCTATTTTGGACTTTTTCGACGACGAGGACTCATCCTGTGACTCAGCATATGTATGAATGAACGGTGTATAAATAACCGTACAGTGCAGCGTTTTAAACTTGCCGCGGCAGTGACAAGCGCCTCTCTCTGCTCTGCTCCTCCACTTCTGCTGGCTTCAGTCACGTGACGCTGGCTCTGAACGAAACGTGTTGTGGAAACGCGTTGGTCTAGTACTTTTTGTCCCTCTCTGCTATTATAGTTTTTCAAGATGGCGGAACTACATGGAAGCCTCCGTGGACCTACCCGTCCCATGTATATAAAGATAATAAATTCTTCGTTTATGAGGATAAGTCAGATAATTAGCAGAGGTATTTGTACTCCATTGAGGGCATATTTATGAATAAAAATATTGATTTTAGATAATAAAATACCTAAAAAGCTACACATTGTCCATTTAATTCTACGTAGTGTGTTCAGAACCGAACTGAACAACTAGTTGTTAATGACGGAGGCTATTTTAACTTGCATCAGAAATGTTTTTCTCTTCATATGCGATGCAAGAAATCACAGGGAAAGCGGTACGAGCCTCGACTCATTCGTGTAGCCAGATCTTAAAGGGAATATGTTTAGGAATTTCTCCCATCTAGTGGTGAAATTGTATTTTGCATTCAAACGAATAATGCTCTCCAGCGCCTCACTTTTTCAAATGCGCGTTGCATCTACGCATCTAAATTCTAGATTAAAAAGTTCGTCGAGACAAACTTAAAGTTGGCTTGAGAAAGCC
Source organism: Abramis brama (assembly GCF_963993115.1). Classification (NCBI taxonomy): domain Eukaryota; kingdom Metazoa; phylum Chordata; class Actinopteri; order Cypriniformes; family Leuciscidae; genus Abramis; species Abramis brama. Next base: position 4,561,293 of record NC_139984.1, on the reverse strand, counting down.
AGAAAGTTTGAAGAAGTTTGAAGTTTAAAGGGGTCATATAATGTCATTTTTGTACAAGCTAATATGATTCTTTAGGGTCTAAATCAAAAGTTTGTAATATACTTTAATTAAAAATTCTCATTAGTATTGTAAGAAAACACTCATTTTACCTGGTCAAAAACAGCTCTGTTTTCAGCACGCCGTTTCAGTGCATGTGTCTTTAAATGATAATGAGCTTTGCTCACCCCGCCCCTCTGTTCTGTGCGTACACCGTTTGTAATAATAACACAATAACCATAACGTGTTGTTCATTATAAACGTGGGATTATGAATTGTATTGAGAACGTCGTACATAGAAAACATGCCATAATGTACCCTGAGTGTAGAAATAGCTGCATTCATCGTGAAGCGTGCAAGCTATTTGCAAAGATTAATATAAAGATTAATATAAAGGTCAATAAAACGTTACACTCACTTGTTCTTCTGGAGGTTCAGCAGGAACACGAATAGTTGGTACTGATCCTTTTTTCTGGAGCAGCTTTTTAGCAAAAACAGCTTTATACTGACCCTCGTTTGTAACGTTAAAGCAGTCTCGAGTCTGGTGAAATGATTCGCGCAAACATGACAGCATTGACGTTGATCGTGGGGAATATTCCCTTCGAAAACAAACTCAGCCACTGCGTCTTCAGCTGTACGGATTTAGAAACATCATCAATATGATGCTGTGTTCGTTATTACACCCAAGAACAGAACACCACAATCGTTTGACGCCATTCTGCTCAGCACTCCAGCTATCAACAATGAACGCGCCGGTCGGCGCGTGCTATGATTGACAGCTCGCTCACGAGGGCGCGAGGGCGGGTCTGTGTTTGAAACGCTGCTGTCAATCACCCATCGTGGGAGGGGCGTCGATATTGTGACGTCACAATATCGAACAGCTTGATTTGAGAGAGGGGAAAACATATAAGAAGATTAAAAAAAAACCACTGGATGGATTTTTATCATTTTATGATGGTTGTGTACAGGCACTGCCAACACACATTTCAGTACAATCAACTTGTAAAAGTGCATGAACCATTATATGACCCCTTTAAAGCCATTACGCTTAGTACTTTTTGTCCCTCTCTGCTATTATAGTTTTTCAAAATGGCGGAACTACATGGAAGCCTCCGTGGACCTACCCGTCCCATGTATATAAAGATAATAAATTATTCGTTTACGAGGATTAGTCGGATCATTGGCATAGGTATTTGCAGTGGTGTGCCGTCAGAGCCAGCAGAGAAGAAGTCAAAATAGAAAAATAGATATTTTTTCTATAATTAAATTAATGTGTGTCTGAACATGTCTAAATTCAATAACTGTCTATCAGTACGTTACAATTATATTTCCAGAAAGAATATGGTTATTTTTTTTGAGTCTGAGCTGGATTTTCCATATGTCATCTAAACGCAGCTCCGTGGACCAGCACTAGTAGTATAGCTAGCCTTCCGCTGAAGCTGCCGTTTCCCATTTGATCATAACTTTGACTGACGTGTTTTATCAGCCAATCAAATTGTGATGCGTATGACAGAACGCCCCAGAGGCCCAGCGACGTGTCGACGGCTAGCCCGTGCTGATGTCATCGACATGGGTGGGCAGATACAATACATGTTTGTGTACAATAACAATTTTCAGGAAAAATAACATTACGATGTCCAGAAATCAATTTCATTAGTACATTGGGTCATTTTGGGTACATTTGTCATTCTAGATCTACTAATATTGTTAGTACCGAGAATTTCCACGTGACTACATGCATTGATACTTACATAACTTTCGTGTACTGCGATGGTCTAGTGGTAGAACTTTTGCCAAGCGTGTCAGAGGTTCTGGGTTCGAATCCACACTCGTATAGTTTTTTATTTTTATTTTACCGAATATGTTCATCAGTGGTTGTATATCAAGCAGGGCGTTTGTGTGCATTTTGTTTTTTATAAGATTTCAACGAAGAAATAGATCGTTAGATCGTTACTGAAGGCCCTGACTGAAACCCCACGGTACGCTACTGGGTATTTGTACACCATTGAGGGCATATTTATGAATAAAAATATTGATTTTAGATAATAAAATACCTAAAAAGTCCCTTTAAAGTATCACGACCCGCACCTGCTCACTTTTATAACTCCATAAACTCGATCGCTTTATGACCCGAACATTACATTTTAAAATATATTCACATAGACAAATTGTAGTGTTTTTATTTTATTTTTAATTAAATAAGTGAGCATACATACAACCGGCACATCCGGGAACTTAACTGTCAATTTCGTAACCGCCCCTTTTTAGGGGAAAACAAGCCAGACTTCCCATAGACTTCAATACAAAATAGCGGCACAAAACAACGTCCGTACACAGCCGGCAGACGTGTATAACTTCAGAAATTACTTAGATGAAATATGTCGAGTAATTATATGTCCACCCTGCCTTCCATAGAGCGTGAACGATACATTTATAAACTTAATTTGGGCAACTTAAAAACAAGTCCCTTTCATTCTACCAGCGTCAAAATGGTCTAACAACCCCACCCATTGGCCAGAAGTGTCTTACCCGGACATTTACTCGTACCTCATCGAGTCACCAGGTAGCCAGTGAATGATTTACTTCGGTTTTAAGAAGTAAACATCTTTAAATGTATAATATTATGTCTTTATATTTAGAGTAGCTACTGAGTGCACTTTTCTGTCCAGCCATACAACTAGCCTGATTTAGCTTTCGATAGCATCATCCGTAATTCATGATATTTCCATAACAGCAAGATATTGATGATGATGGCAGGCAGAGATGGGCAATAAATACATGGAAATGTATTTAAAATAAAATAAAAATACAAAATACTGTGTGGAAAAATTTAATTAAATACAAATACATAATAGGGGTAGCCTACTGTGTGAAAAAAAAAAATGTTTAAATACAAATTACATGTTTGTAAGGGTCAGTACACGTCCTCAATCCGATACTATAATGGCGCTCGCCGGATTGTTTTCCCCTAAAAGTGGGCGTGAACCTTTTCAGAGACGTTCTATGACGCTACGCCGGTTGTATGTATAAGAGACTTCTTTGAAAAGCATACAAAAATCTTTCCGACCCCAAACTTTTGAACAGTAGTGGAACTGGTACCATTGTGATGAAGTGAATTAAATGTTAAATGCATCTGAGATTGTGCTCAAGTTTTCAAACAATAAACTGTCGAATTGCAGCGACAGCACCTAATACTGTATTTATTATTTATTTATTTTTTATAAATAAATAAAAGTAAAGAAACAAATTAAGAACATAATTAACATTGCTTTATATTCTGAAATGTAAAATAAATATCAATGCAAAGCTATTTGTAAATGCACCAGTGTACAGGCATTTTTTGTGTTTTATATACATAAGATAAGATACAGTAAGAACAAGAACAAAGAAACAAAGTACAAACAAATGGTTAAATAAATACTATAAATATACAATAAAGCAAAGATATAAATGAAATACAGTGCTTTAATTTCAGAAAGGTCTACTAACATTACTGTTCAGGTAAGTAATATGACCTATATAAGAAATCTAATAAAGTAATCAAATGTAAAATAACACTGCATAGTTTTCACTGTATAAATTGATATATTAATGTTTATTAAAGCAGCTAAAGTTATTCATTCAAGAGCTGTGAGTAACTTTCTCTTTGCCTGTTGTTGTTTGATTGTCATTAATGGCGGATCGTCTGCAGATCAAATGATACACATATTTTCTCCCAACTATTTATGCTCATTTAAGACGTAAACTGTGTTTAAGTGAATACTCTCATTTTGACACATTTGTGTGTGTATTTTGATCGTTAAGACATCTAAAATATACTAAAATATAATGTGTTTGTCCAGTTGCGGTCCGTTTAGGAGCGCACACACAGAAAGCCGCCTTGAAAACAGTGTGTTTTGCGCGGATTATTGCACTTTTTATTTATTTAGCAACAGTAGAGACTGCATTTTACAACATCACAGATTCTAATTCTGTCATAAAGTTTTGGGTTTTATGGAGAAATGAATGAAAGGGAGGGAAGTTAGAACACGGCTAGTTTTTAATAATTTAATATCACATATGTATATAACATATAACAGTTTGCAAGATAGATTTAGCAAGATAACTCCATATAGCAATAATAAATAGTACTTGTAATTTATTTCTCTAGTACCGACATTTTCTTCGATACTAATACTAAGACCTACTTTGATAGTTTAGCCCCGGTCCCCGTTTAATAGCAGGTTTCGGTACCCATCTGTTACTACAGGGGTTGGAGAATGAAACTGAAACACTGGCTAATATAGTGTTGGGGGTTTCACGCCTATATGCGCGGCATGACCACTCTTCAATGATTTTATATTCCATCAGTAAGAGCAGAGTGTGAAGGCTGAATTACCAGAGCAGAAGCATAGTGAACATTAAATATTGCAATCCACACAACATGATGGGAGACGTGCCACATATCACAGTTCAAAAGAGGAATTGTTGGCGCGCGTCTCGCTGGTTCATCTGTGATCAGGACGGCAATAGTGTAAATGTGTTAATAATGTTGGCATAGTGAACCACATCCAACATGAGTAACTGTCGACACAAGAGGAAGCTGTCTGAAGGGGGTTTCCAGGTACTAACCCGGATTGTATCCAAAAAAAAACATAACTCACTGCAAAATTAAATGCGCACCTTGAACAAAACTGTTCGTCAGGATCTCCACCAAGTCAATATTCATGGTCGGGCTCCTATAGCCAAACCTTTAGTCAATCATGTCAATGCCAAATGTTGGTTTCATTGGTGCCAACAGTGCAAATCTTGGGCTGTGGACAATGTGAAACATGTATTGTGATGAGTCCATCTGTCTTTCCCACATCCGTGTGAGTTACGGTGTGGAGAAGAGCCAAAGAGGCTGAACACCCGGACTGTTTCTGTCCAGAGTGAAGCACGGGCGGATCAGTGATGGTTCGAGATGTAATATCATGGCATTCCCGACTGAGCTTGATGGACACGTCATTGCCAAGGACTTCCGAACCGTTCTGGAGGACCATGTGCACCTAATGGGTCAATCGTTGTGCCCTGAAGGGGGTGTCGTGTATCAGCATGATAATTCACCAGTACACACAGCAAGACTGTGACAGAATGGTTTGATGAACATGAAAGTGAAGTCGAACATCTCCCATAGACCGCACAGTCACCAGATCTATATATTATCAGCCACTCTGGGGTATTTTGGAGGAGCGAGTCAGTAAATGTTTTCCTCCACCAGCATCACATAGTGATTTCACCACTGTTCTGGAAGAGGAACGGCTCAAGATCCCTCAGACCGCTGTGAAGGACTTAAATCTGTCATTCCCAAGATGAACTGATGCTGCATTGGCTTTAAAAGGAGGCCCTACATCAAACTGATACAAGATTGTGATCTAAAACCAGGTGTTTCAGTTTCATCGTCCAACCCTTGTACATACAAAATACCACACAGTGTTTGCTTTGGACAACTATTAAAGGGGTCATGAACTGCATTGTTTTATAATGTTTCCTGTGGTGCACTTATAATGTTAGTATGATTTTTACATAGAAAAAATAATTATTTAGAAATAAAAAGCATTTTCCTACCCTGATTTTAGCCCTCTGATTTGAACGCTCTGTTTGAAGGGGCGTGTCTGTGTGAGACTGACCCACTGCTGTGATTGGCTGTTAGACTTCAGTGAAAACGGCCACTGCTGTGATTGGCTGTTAGACTTCAGTGAAAACGCCCACTGCTGTGATTGGCGTGTGGAAAACTCTTGAAAACTTTTAGCACGTTTTTACTATTAAGCTCTCAAGGTTAACTAATCGTGTGAAGTGTTGCTTATAGCATTATATTTAGATCTATGGCATTGCATTTAGATTGTGGCATGGAAGGTTGCAGTGATGATGAGCATGTAGCCGATCACAGACATGTTAAGCGCATGAAAACAGTGATCTCGTCATTGCAACTCGATTTCTGCACTCTAATGAATGCTTTCATCATATCTAACTGTGATAAAATAGATAAAATGGACTTTATAGTGGGAGTTTTGGCGAGAGTCACTGATAAACTCGCTCTGTTTGATTGACAGCTCCAGCGATTGTAAAGGGAGCGTTCTTTGATTGCTTTCTTTATATAATTTAATCACAGTTTAAATAACAGATTGTTTTCATCCTACTAAGAAAACAATGTGGAGTTGACCGTTAAGTCACTCACTGGTTTGATTTACTGACACATAGACAAAGAACCTCTGACTGTACATGAATCATTACATATCCAAAATCACTGGTCACAGATCAGGCTTTAGAAATAACACGGTTACTTAAATGTTGTGGCATTACTGTTGAGTCCATATCATAAAAGTCCTTTTGCAAAGCATGCACCGAAATTGCGACTGATTTACCAAAGAATCCACAGTGAAATGTACCGAATACAAATAAATAATGCTCAACTAAGACATTCACATTGTTGAAAATAAATAACCACACTCTTTGCATTAGGATCCTTTGGAAGGTAGTGTTATTTTTAGTCCATTGATCCAATGATCGCTCTTCTCTCGTCGTCATCTACACACGCCAGTGGGAGGGGCCAGAGTTGAGATGAGGAAGTAGGTGTTGATCTTCTTCGGTCTTTCACCTATCTATCAGATTCCAGGACGAGTCCTTCTCTGGGCTTGGTTAAATTAAAAGCTGTTTTTGGACTAACAAGGAAGTTTTCTACGGAAGCGTATTGCATTCACTTGAGGAAAAATAATCTACTCTGTTTTTCTGAATTAACAAGTTAATTATCTCAGAATTACGAGATAATTTTTCATGAATAAAAAGTTTTTGCTCTGTTTTTCTGAATTAATGACTTAATTATCTCAGAATTACGAGATAATTAAGTCATTAATTCAGAAAAACAGAGCAAATATTTTGTATGAAAAATAATCTTATAATTTTGAGATAATTAAGTCATTAATTCAGAAAAACAGAGCAAAAACTTTTTATTCATGAAAAATTATCTCGTAATTCTGAGATAATTAAGTAATTAATTCAGAAAAACAAAGCAAAAACTTTTTTTCATGAAAAATTATCTCGTAATTCTGAGATAACTCGTTAATTCAGAAAAACAGAGTAGATTATTTTTCCTCAAGTGAATGCAATACGCTTCCGTAGTTTTCAGTTCTGAAACCTACAGGATATTCTTATAGTATGATGACCTCATATATGCCAAAAGCTCAAGGAAAAATGCATATCTCAGTTCATGAACCCTTTAAGTAAAAATGGGAATATGTCTAATAAGTTACTCAAACATTAAGAAAGCTCCTGTAAACATTTACACTGACAACCACTTTTTTTTTGTTTTTCATGTGAACAGCATACATTTATGAACCACATGACTAAAAATGTAGTATTAAATAAATGTATCTGATATCTGGTGATTTGACCTAAATCACAACACCCCTCTGTTCAGATTATCCTCTTAATTCAAGATTTTTCATCTTTGTTACATAACAGACATCTTCAGTAAAGTTTCTGAATCCATGATTATTCCTACAATAAGATACATGAACGAAAGCATAAGACCCCTGCAGCAGGACGGGAAACCATTCTCTGATTCTGTCCTTTAATTTGAGCGAATATAAGAAAACGTCGCAATGCCTGGACGGGGGAAATTAATCGCCGTTATAGGGGATGAAGACACATGTACTAGATTCCTCCTCTGAGGGATTGGAGGGCTCATTAAAAACTGAAAACCCAATTTCTTGGTGGTGGAAAAGGACTCTAGCATCACAGAGATAGAGGAGACCTTCAAGAGTTTCCTTGGCATCATCCTCATCAACCAGTTCATTACGACCCATGGAGTCACAGTCTGGCCTGGGCAGATGCAAGAGTAAACATGGTTTACTTCTGGTTCTCATCCATCTTGTTGAAGCAAGATTATATAACGATGTGTTGTTAATGCGATGCTCATGTGTTTTGCCATCCCCGAAGTTTGAAGAGGAGGAAATTGTTTGTCACCGCTCCTAATCATAAATGTTTAAATTATATACAATATTTTACATGCATTATTTTACCCATTGTGTAACAGACACTATATATTGCAAGAAATTAAGTTAAAGGAATTTCTTATAAATAATGTCCCTTCAATATTTAAGCTCTGGAATGTCTTTGGACTGCAGAACCACCGTTCCATAATTGACCGCTTACAAATCTGTCTCACATTACTTTGTGTTAACTGGACATTTTTAGATCATGTATATCTGTAACTGTAATACAGTGGGCTATAAACGCACGTTTTGTCATTGTGTTGGTTGACACGTTGAGCTGTACACAGTGTGATGTCATTAAGATGTCATTAAGTCTGACACTCAAAAAAGAAATAAATTAATAAGATACATGAACGTAAGAGTGATTAAATATCACATTTAATTCAGTATTTATTTAGTTAATTTTAGAAACGTTGACTAAAGTATTTTTGCACCTGATTGGTCTACTCTGCTCTGATTGGTCAGATGGCCCAGTCTGTTGTGATTGGTCTACTCTGCTCTGATTGGTCAGATGGCCCAGTCTGTTGTGATTGGTCTACTCTGCTCTGATTGGTCAGATGACCCAGTCTGTTGTGATTGGTCTACTCTGCTCTGATTGGTCAGATGACCCAGTCTGTTGTGATTGGTCTACTCTGCTCTGATTGGTCAGATGACCCAGTCTGTTGTGATTGGTCTGCTTGGCTCTGATTGGTCAGATGACCCAGTCTGTTGTGATTGGTCTACTCTGCTCTGATTGGTCAGATGACCCAGTCTGTTGTGATTGGTCTGCTTGGCTCTGATTGGTCAGATGACCCAGTCTGTTGTGATTGGTCTACTCTGCTCTGATTGGTCAGATGGCCCAGTCTGTTGTGATTGGTCTACTCTGCCCTGATTGGTCAGATGACCCAGTCTGTTATGATTTGTCTACTCTTTTCTGATTGGTCAGATGGCCCAGTCTGTTGTGATTGGTCTACTCTGCTCTGATTGGTCAGATGGCCCAGTCTGTTGTGATTGGTCAAAGGCTTACAGAGTGTGTCAGAAACTAAACGCCCATTACCATATCCGAATTTCATTTTCCTCATCACTTTATACACAGTGATATGAACAGTAACATAGGTGTCGGTTTTATTGTATTAATCGAGCCCTCATCATTTTGAAGTGCATCAAAGTGGATTTGCTTCGGCAGCGCAGAAAACAGCATCTTCTCGACATGAACACGTCAACACGAACCAAACTCTTCCAGTCTCAGCTACAACTACAGTGTTTGAGGGTCAAAGTAGACCCTGTTCGCAGACAGCTAATGAAGACCATAGTCTGGCATTATGCAAATGTGTTACAAACCTACGCAGGTTTGTGCAGGAAGTAAGACTGGAATTACTGACGACTCGTTTCAGGCAGTTCAGACTCGCTTCTTTCTTTTGGGAGACAATAGCTCCATTTATCTGCACTTGATTTTTGAAACATTGCAGACATTTACATTCACAAACAGCTATAAACAAACTACATGACAGCTAATATCTAGTGGATTTAAACATATTCCCAAATATTTACAGCACCTGGTCTCATGATGTAATGTTCCGATGTAATAAACCCTTTAATCTCAGTCAATGTAATAAGCCACATTAAAATATAAGAAGCTTTCCTCTTTTGTGTTTGCAGGTGGTCCAGGGTTGGATGAGGACCTATCAACAGCGCAGACCCTTGCTTTCAAAGAATCCTGATGCATGAAAATAAAGGTTTGCCAAAAAACTACTTTACATTTTGGTGATTCTACACATAATCTCTTAATCTGGTCAATAATTAGTCACTTCATATGTTGTCTCATCGTTCTGTATTGCAGATTCACAAGATGGACATTTTTGAGCAATAAGCTACTGTTTTTTCCACGGCAGTTTGAAGCGATGAGCCTAGAAGAGCTTTAGTGAAATGAGAAATGACTCAAGCGTTGGGATCATACTTGTTCACCTCAGGTCTCCTCTTGCAAATATAGTCCATTTAAAGTGCAGCTTTGCTGTCTGAATAAGAAGGACGTTCATTTGCCACTGTTTCAATGAATTTATTTATTTTAATTGTATGTATTTTGCTGATATTCTGTGCTATTAAATCCTTGTGAGAGCTGTTTATTTTACTGAGTACGCATGAATGTGATTGCTCGCTGTGAGTAAACCAAGACCCAACTAGGTCATCGTGCTAAACCATCACAGCACTCAAAAACTGTTTTTTTATTCTCCAAGCAAACTAGTTTGTCAACTTGTTTAAAGCATGTTGCCACCATTTGTTTCCTTATGCTGGATGCACTCATGCTCTGGGAATTTCACATGCATTATATTTGAACTTGCCAGAATGAGAAAGTGCTAAATTAAAGGTATAGTGGAGGATCTTTCCGAATTTTAGATAAGACCCGCCCTCTCCACTTTTTGAATAAGTTTGATTGATTCACCAGAATGATTGACAATTAGGAGGACCAATAGTATAGGTGATCCACCCGGAAGTAAAAAATCCTCCGCTATACCTTTAAGTAAACATCGTCTTCATTTACTCACCTTCATGTTGTTCCAAACCTGTATCGTTTTATTTCTTCTGTGGACTACAAGAGAAGATATTTTGAAGATTGATGGAGTCCAGACAACATTGGACTCCAATAAATGTCATTAGCCGCTTTCCGACCAAGTAGTTATAGGAACTTAGTTCTAGGAACTGTCCACTTCCTAACAGTTCTAAGAACTACTCTCCCCCAAACTCGGTTTTGCTGTTTGCGTTCGCACTGGCCAAGTGGCCATAGGAACTGGTAGGAGGGGTAAGGGAGTGACGCAAGCACGGTGACTTTTATTTTGATGGCGCGACGGACCTTTATTTTGGCGGCGCTGAGAACGCCAGAGCAAACAATGCTCGCATTCTCTGTGTTTATTAGTTAGCGATCTGTCTAACAGTACTGTTTAATATGTTATTAGATAGAACTGTTATAGAAAGTAGACAGTATATGAAAAAAAGGTTATTAGCCTGTGCCGTGTGGTTGATGTCCAGTGTTGCTAGCTGGGCAGATAAACATAATCATGTTTGACTTGGTCCCCTCAAAGTTGCGTTGGATTTTCTCTTGAGCATAAAGGTTTAGAGACCCATCTATCACTGTTTTCCATGTTTTATAGTTAGTTTATGGAGTAAATATATAGGCTATAATCTGTGTGTTTACATTCTAGCCGTTTTAAAAATGGCGGGTGCCGGTGCTCCGCGTGCGTTCGGTCAATCAGCGTACACTAACATCACGGGTAGTTCCTATAGTGCTGGTTTAGACCCTACTCTGAAGTAGGACCTAAATTAGTTCCTCCAAATGGAGTTCCTAGAACTAAAATCGTTCCTAGTTCCTGCGGTGCGAACACGCCGACATCCGGGTACTTTAGCCAATAGTTCTAGGAACTGTGAAAAGGTTCCTCCGGTCGGAAAGCGGCTATTGTATAGACAAAAAAAAATTATGTTAATAATGGGACATTTTCTCAAAACGCCTTTAGTTTATGTCATAATTCCACAAAACCATTCTTGTAACATGGGTGAAAGCAGTGAAGTCTCTTTCAAAACGGGTTAATTCCGTCCACTTCCCTCTAGCAGTTGTTGGTTGGAAAAGGAAATTAAGTAAAAGCATTTTTTTCAGCCAACAAACACACTGTAATTGCTAATGCTAGTCAGAAGCAGAAGCAAAAGTCGTTCTCATTCTAGAGAGCATTTTATTGGACAAAAATGTGAATATGCCCGTGAGTGCATCGATATTTTTTGGCCTGTTTTGATGGAAAAATGTACACGTTGCATAACTTATCAAACATATATTTGCTGATAGGTTATTTTGTCATGTTTTGTATAGAGATGACCTCAAAGCTAACGGATATGTAATCACAAATTTAGTTTTTATGCATTCTTCTTTGACTGTGTGTGCAGTCAGAAAAAAACTGATTGTTAAATGTGAGGTTTTGTGCAGTGTGATGCAAAAGTGTGCGAGCGAATCTGGCTTTTTATTTATGTATTTTTTATTTTCATTCCACTGAAATTAACTGATATTATCGAGGAGTTTATTGTGAAAGCTTGTTTCCGCCATGGAATAAAAAATAAGAAAGGTAATTGTGACTTTTTATCTCACAATTTTCCTTCTCTCAATTGCGAGTTTATGATTAAAAAGTCAGTTTATATCTCGCCATTCCAGAGGTTTCCATTACTTGAGTGAAAGTATAGATACTACTGGTCAAATATTACTTCGTTACAAGTGAACGTTGTAAAGACAGATTTTTACTCAAGTAAAAGTACAGAAGTACTTGCTTTTGAAAGTACTTATGCATCAAAAGTAAATTTATTTTTGCCTGTCACCACATTGTTTTATTATTGTTGCATTTATGAATGCAGGCTGTGCCATCAGGGTAGCACACGACTATCTTGAACTCTTCTAAATACTTGTTTAAAAGTTACAAAGCTCTTTTCAAAGCCGAAAACATACTAGAAAAGAGAGGTTTCTACATTGTGTTTATTTGGCAAGATTATGCTAAAACATATTTCTGAAAGGACTTCATTTAACGTTATCAGCCCAACTACGTTTTTGCATGCTAACTAACATCGTTGTTGAACCTTACCTATGTGTTAGCGGTGTATCCACATGGCTATGGAAACTTGGGCAAATCTCAAAAAAAAAAATATATTTGATCAACCATGCTAGTGTTAATTTTGACATCAAATTTTGATTTAATTTTAGTCATATTTTAGTCATCTGAATTGTTTTAGTTTCAGTCTAGTTTAAATTTTAGACTAAATATACAGCAGATTTAGTCGACTATAATGGGTTTAGTTAAAATTTCAAAACTCATTGGTCTACTTCTGGAGAAAACATGTTAATATGAATGATATTAAGGTTTGAACAGGCATATTTAACTGCTGTGACATATAACATGTCTTTATTTATCTTAAAAATTAAATAAAACGGCACTTCTCATAAAGAAACAAGAACATGGCCTTCTTTTAACAACTTGCATACGACATTTTTCATTCTTTCAAGCAGACATTTATTTGTATAAATTAAATATAGATTAACCCTCATGAAAGCTATTAAAGTTATTGAGTCAAGAACATTGAGTGATTTTCTCTTCTTCTTTTGTTGTCTGATTACATTAACTAGATGTACCGCATGGCGGTACAAAATATGACCGCCGCTCAGGCCTGCACTGGCTTTCCACAAAAATAAATGACGTGGAGCAATTTGGCTGTATTGCGTGTTTATGTATATAAGTTGTATATTTTAAAAGACTGTCTGGAGTATTCCTGTGGATCATGGATAATTTAGAGTTTTGTAATTATTTGCCATTACTATTTAAGTTTTATATCAAAAGTCATTAGTTTAGACACTTAACATCCATAATGTGAAAACGTCACATCCATAACAGTGGTTAACAGTAAAAAGCGACTGAAGTGCCCTTGAGCAAAGTTATCTGACTTTGGCATGGGTTTGTTGTGTTTTACTGAAATAAAAAACATTTTTTCCCCAAAAAAGTGGTTTTATCTTGTAGCCCTTAAAAAAACAATGTTAACAAAATTAAACTCATTCCCACTGTACCTAGTAGAACACTTAAGTAAATGTCCCATTGAAATTAATGGGATTTTATGGATTTAGGTGAAGAAAGTGTACACATAATACATTTTGGTCTGTACCATGAAGAGAAAACTGATTCAACTATATAAACTATATATTTTCTGAAAGCGTAGACTCTCAGGATGTGATCTAACATGGCATGAAACATGTCCCACCCACGTCATTAGTATACTGCCCAAGCATAACACATTGGGAATTGGTAAATCGGGTATATGGCTGATACCTAAAAAAAGTATGTGCATGTCTGTCTGTGTGTGTGTGTGTATGTGTGTGTGTTTGTGTATGTGTGTGTCTGTGTGTGTCTGTGCGTGTATGTGTGTGTGCGTACATGTGTGTGCGCGTGTGTGTTTGTGTGTGTGTGTCTGTGCATGTGGATTTGTATGTGTGTGTATGGGTGTGTGTCTGTGCCTGTGGATGTCAGTGTGTGTGCATGCTTGCGTTTGTTTGTATTCCTGCATGTGTGTGTGTGACAGTATCATCTTAAACCAGCAACCCTTCGCTCAACACCACCATCTACAGGCCGATGAGTGTACAGCCACTAAATGTGCACATAAATGAATTTATTTTATACCCCCCCATGGATGAAATTCTACGAAACTTAGCATACCCCCAGAGGATGTCAAGTTAATCATACACATGAAATATGGTGCAGTTCTGAACATCTCCACTGAAGATAGGGGCGATTAAAGCAGAATAATATTGCATTTTAATTTTTTATGGGAGGGGCGCAAATCACAAATGACTGATTATGGGCTAGGTTGATGTGGGCCCTTAAGACCAACATACCATAAAAATGTCTTCATCCTCGGTGCCACGGTTCAGGTAGTTATTTAGGAAAAACTGCATTTTTTGGGTTTGGGGGGGCCCAGCGAGGGGGGGGAGTGGCCCCCGGGGACCAAACGAAATTTTTCCGTAAAAGTCTAGTGGGGCTACATGCCCACCAAATTTCATGTCCCCCGGTGTTTCGGTGTCCCTGGTATCGTTGACGAAAAAATTCAGTAGATGACGAAAAAAAAAAAAAAAAAAAACTTTGACAATCCCTATATGACCGCTTTCGCTAGCTACGCTAGCGGCGGTCATAATGATGGACTTATGAGTTATTAGGCTGCTGTCACTTTAAGACCGAATGCACAGATCCAGCACAGACACAAATCCGATATTCTCCCAACTGTTAACGTTCACTTAAGAGAATACTCGACTGTCTTTACGTGAATACTGGCCAAAACTGACATTTTGACCATATTTGTCTGATCAAGTGCGAAAAGACGTGAAATACAGCTCAATTCAGTACTCGTGCGCTGGCGTCTGAGAGGCGGCTTTCTGCGTGCGCACACAAAACTGGACTGAGTAGAGCTCTCTGTTGCGTCGTTGTGCTTTTTCAGATAAATCCATATGTCTGCTCTTCTCTTTCTCCCAGACATTTACATTGCAGGGCATCTCATGCAGGGCATCAGTTCTGACTGGATCTCTTCCCAAATAGTCCCTCCCTAAAGGTCCTTGCACACTGAGTACGAAATTTTCATATGCGTTTTTCATATTCGTGATTCGGTGGCTCTGAATTGTCAAAACACCATTCAAATGTTTGTTACGGATGCGAAAAACCCAGAAAATCGAACCCGATCCGAATTTTTTTATGACGGACGAAAGTTTCGGAGGCAGTGTGTGTGCAAGCGTGATTGACATAACGTGAGGTCGTATTTATTTTTTAACGTGCGAAAATTTCGGACGCGAATTTCGGACTCAGTGTGCAAGGACATTTTCATCTCGTTTTTATTAATTGATGAAAATGCCAATACAATTTTGTCATAGTTTTTGTCATTCAAAACTGGTTTTTATTTAGTTGTTGTCTTAAAGAAGCAAAAATCCACTGACTTTCAAAGCTGCTACATAGAAGCGACGGTCGACTCAAGGACCTTGATAGAAATGTAGGAGTGAAAAGTATCATATTTGTCTTACAAATATAGTGAAGTTAAAGTCATAAGTTTCCAAATATATATATATATATACTCAAACAAGTGTACTTAAGTACTCAAGTAAATGCACTTCGTTATGGTCCACCTAGATCTCCGCAACTCTGACTTTATCTCCTGTAATTGCGAATCGCATTTTTGACGGAAACAAGCTTCCATATTTTACAGTCTGGTGCTTGGTTGTTAAATATCAAATGGTTCTATCAAATATTTCTTCCATTAATCAATTGATAATGTCAGATCTGTTCTGTGCCTCCTGAAATCCAGCACCTGGTGGCACATGAGAGGAATGCTCTAAGGTCGAGGTGGTTGACTGTGCGGAAAGGGTGTGAAATGGCCTCTGGTTTGTCCAAGTTTACTTGGCAAACTTGTTCATATTAAAACAGCCAAACAATCAAATGTTCCCACGATGTCAGATGCAATTGTGACGGCTCCTTCAGTTTGTCACGTGCCCCATGAGCCAAGACATGCAACCATCTTTAATCAGGATCCACAGCTCATCAACCCTGCTTCTGGAGACCCACTTTCCTTTCAAAGCTTCTGCACATTCAGGTGTGTTTGCGTTCAAGTATGTTCGCGTTCAGGTGTGTTCACGTTCAGGTGTGTTTGTGTTCAGGTGTGTTTGCGTTCAGGTGTGTTTGTGTTCAGGTGTGTTCGCGTTCAGGTGTGTTCACGTTCAGGTGTGTTTGCGTTCAGGTGTGTTCGCCTTCAGGTGTGTTTGTGTTCAGGTGTGTTTGCGTTCAGGTGTGTTCATGTCAGGTGTGTTCGCGTTCAGGTGTGTTTGTGTTCAGGTGTGTTTGCGTTCAGGTGTGTTTGTGTTCAGGTGTGTTCGCGTTCAGGTGTGTTCACGTTCAGGTGTGTTTGCGTTCAGGTGTGTTCGCCTTCAGGTGTGTTTGTGTTCAGGTGTGTTTGCGTTCAGGTGTGTTCATGTCAGGTGTGTTCGCGTTCAGGTGTGTTCGCGTTCAGGTGTGTTCGCATTCAGGTGTGTTCACGTTCAGGTGTGTTTGCGTTCAGGTGTGTTTGTGTTCAGGTGTGTTTGCGTTCAGGGGCCTGTACCATGAAGCCGGATTAGGTGGCTAGCCAGCTATGTTTCAGCTTAGTTTCCGCCAACCCTGGGTTTTAGGTACTATGAAAGTAGCTTGGCTTTAATCGGTGTTCGTTGCCATGGTATCTTACGCTGCACGGCTAACCTGCTCCAGGGCAGGTTATGTTCTGGATTCAAGATCTCAGACCGAAGTTTGACCAATCAGCTGAGAGCAAAGAAACATATAGGTGACGTAACTTATTCCAAGTGTCTGTTACAATGACTTCACCTTTTCTTCCAAATCCGGTGGACATCTCAGCGCAAATTGTTTGACGAGCACTTCTTGGAGAAAGAGTTTTTAGCCAGACAAAATCCCCTTGCCTTAACTGATAGTTACTTGTATGAAAGATACAGATTTTCCGCGGAAGGAATGTCTTATCTTTGCGAACTTCTTGAGCCGCACATAAAGAATTTAACACGTCGAATTTATGCACTTACTGTACCGCAAATTGTATTGTGTTGCGTTTTTTTTTTGCAAGTGGTACATTCTTGCACGGCGGGTGACGCACAGAAGCTGGGGGAAAACACGGTTTGTCGAACCATTCGCAAGGTGGTCCTCGCTCTGCAGGAGTACATGAAAAGTTTAATTAATAATGTTCCCCGGACATTTATCGACCATGTCCATAAAAGAGGGCTTTTATAAAATTGCCGGTAAGATATATTGATAGGGTGACATCACATGAACACTTTTTTTTTTTTTTTTTTTAAGCAAATTTCACAAATGTACTATACAATATAATACATGTTAAGAATTATTTTGAATCTTTTTTATTATTATTCTGTTAATCTTATGATAGGATTCCCAAGTCATTGCAACATGTATGCAGTCTATTGCTCCAATCTCCACTGCTCTAGGGGAACATGAGGGAGATTATGTTAATAGGAAGTCCTATCACAGCCTTAATGTTCAGGTAGAGATGATGTGAATATGTGAGATGATTATTTTCTGTGAGATGAATCTTTAAATTAATAGTAACTTTAACAGATATAAAAATGATCTACTAAACATTTCATCTGCAGACGACTTGTGGTCATGAACATATGATCAAGTTTGGATGCCAAATGGCCTGGCTCCAGTGCTTGTCTTACAAATTTTCCGTGAGTCTGTGTTGTGTCAGCGCTTTGAGGAAAGCAAGTTAAATTTGGTACAGTACAAAACACTGTTAATTTGAACTGAGCTAGAAAAACCTACACAATAACCCCATCATGACCCTCAGACAGGGCCACAGCACCGCTTCAATGTGGCCCTCAGTAAAACCAGAGTGAAGATAGCGATGACCTTTGGCATCCTAAAGGCACATTTCAACTGTGTTCAGCGCTTCAGAGTCACCAGAGCGGGCATCACAGATAGTGGCTGCATGGGCCATTCTGCACAATATAGCCACCAGTAGAAAGGAGCGAGAAACACCACAAAACCAGCTTCTCCCCGATGAAACTGACCCGATCACACTTGACCACCCAGCTGGTGCAGATGTAGATGCAATCACCATACAATATTACACTTAATAAAAGCACATTGAAACTGCAGATAGGTCTCAAACTGTTTTATTGGTTTTGTGGGATGGGAGGGAGAAAGAGAGCAAGAGAAAGTTGCATTAATAAATATTCATACTAAAGTGTTACTTGGTTAAATAAGTTATACTAATATATATATATACTGAGATCAGTGTTATCCAGCTGTTTGATTTTGTTTGGAGCCTCCTCAGCTCACAGTCAGCTCCTTTAGTGTGCAGTCTAGACTCCTTTTGTACAGGGCCCTGACTGAGTCTGTTTCCACCTGAAACATAATTCCACCACAAACATGATCATTACAAGTTTTCTGGAGGCTCATCAAAATCACAAAAAGTTCCTTGACTTCCTACAAACACAGGACTGACTAATTTATGTCAAGGGGTTTAAATCCTTACACATTTCTTCTGAAGCCCATTGAGGTAGAGGCCTCAGTTTCTGGGGCAGGTTGTGAAAAATCCTACAATAAAAGAGATGTGTAAGGGCCAGTCCCTTTTTTATGCCACACATTCAAATGTTTGCCATAATAAAAAGCCCAGTGCATTCACATCAGCAACTGAACACACAGACAGAGTGTCTTCATCATTTACTCTGTGTGGGAGACTGTGTGTGTGTGTGTGTGTGTGTGTGTGTGTGTTGGCTTCAACAGGGACACTGTATTTCCCTGCAGAACATACAGTCAGCCATATTTAAAACTTAAAAAAGTAGTAATGTATTGCACACGTACCCAGTGTTACTTGCTTAGAGGAGCCAGCACCAGGGTCAGACTGTACAGCACCTGTAATCCCATCCATAATCGGCCGTCTCTTATTGCCTACTCAGAGCCAACTCCTCCGCCACAGTGTTTTCTGGTTTTCTGAATTTAATTCTTTATTTCTGTTTGCTGCAAACAAGTGTGATAAAATGTTCACAAATGTAATAAAAGGTTGTGGTAAATACTCACCACTTTGAATTATATTTTTATATTTTGTCTTTATCTGCTGCCAAGAACATTTGGAGTTGGGGTTGCATCTAAAAATCTAAAAATCAATGAATATTAATCTTTCTTAGTACATACATGCACATTTTTTATATATTATAAAAATAAGCTATAGGCTATATTACACATATAGGCATACATATATACATACATAATTTTACATAAATATAGAACGTATTTGTTTAACTTACACATTAACCATCAGCAATCTTTCTCCAACAGTCTTCTCTTGCTTTGGCAGCAGAGAACGTATTGTTTCGAGCTTGAAATACATATTTAAATTAATCGTAATTATGAATGATTATCTCTTGCTCCTCCGTGGAAAAATATATCGCTCTCGCTCTACCCGCGATTGGTTGTTCAGTGTCGACGTCACTCTTTTATGTGCACGCGCGTGTGGAGTAATCATAGCTTAAGGATCAAAGCCTGAGTTGACAAAGAAAGTTGATGAGCTGCATCATGGTACCAATAAAGCCTGATTGCATCGGTTTGGTTTTGTCAACTCAAAACTAATCCTGTAACCCCGAGTTTGTTCAGCTACCTTCATGGTACAGGCCCCAGGTGTGTTTGCGTTCAGGTGTGTTCAGCGTTCAGGTGTGTTCGAGTTCAGGTGTGTTGGCGTTCAGGTGTGTTCGAGTTCAGGTGTGTTCGCGTTCAGGTGTGTTCGAGTTCAGGTGTGTTCGCGTTCAGGTGTGTTCGAGTTCAGGTGTGTTCGCGTTCAGGTGTGTTCGAGTTCAGGTGTGTTGGCGTTCAGGTGTGTTCGAGTTCAGGTGTGTTCAGCGTTCAGGTGTGTTCAGCGTTCAGGTGTGTTCGCGTTCAGGTGTGTTCGAGTTCAGGTGTGTTGGCGTTCAGGTGTGTTCAGCGTTCAGGTGTGTTCGCGTTCAGGTGTGTTCGAGTTCAGGTGTGTTCGAGTTCAGGTGTGTTCAGCGTTCAGGTGTGTTCGCGTTCAGGTGTCTTGGCGTTCAGGTGTGTTGGCGTTCAGGTGTGTTCAGCGTTCAGGTGTGTTGGCGTTCAGGTGTGTTCAGCGTTCAGGTGTGTTCGCGTTCAGGTGTGTTGGCGTTCAGGTGTGTTGGCGTTCAGGTGTGTTCGAGTTCAGGTGTGTTGGCGTTCAGGTGTGTTGGCGTTCAGGTGTGTTCAGTGTTCAGGTGTGTTCGCGTTCAGGTGTGTTGGCGTTCAGGTGTGTTGGCGTTCAGGTGTGTTGGCGTTCAGGTGTGTTCGCGTTCAGGTGTGTTGGCGTTCAGGTGTGTTGGCGTTCAGGTGTGTTCGCGTTCAGGTGTGTTGGCGTTCAGGTGTGTTTCCGTTCAGGTGTGTTTGCGCTCAGGTGTGTTCGAGTTCAGGTGTGTTGGCGTTCAGGTGTGTTGGCGTTCAGGTGTGTTCGCGTTCAGGTGTGTTGGCGTTCAGGTGTGTTGGCGTTCAGGTGTGTTCGAGTTCAGGTGTGTTGGCGTTCAGGTGTGTTCGCGTTCAGGTGTGTTCAGCGTTCAGGTGTGTTCGCGTTCAGGTGTGTTCAGCGTTCAGGTGTGTTCGCGTTCAGGTGTGTTTGAAGTGGGTTGAAGACCGATGGCCTATAATCTTTAGTCCAATTACTGGAATTGTAATCATTCTATAGACATAACACTCACAAAGAGTAGTTTCTAGTAAATTAAATACTTTCGAGTTCTCTTATATTTACAGGTTTTTCATGACCAGTGAGACAGTTTTAATGCTACCATGAACTTGCACATTCAGTTCTGTTGATGTATTTTTGTTGAACTTCTATTAAAACTACTGCTGTTACAACATCTGCATTAACTCTTCAGTCATTAACAGCAATATGCAGCATAACAGCACGTTTCACTTTCAACAAGGTTTTGAAGCGAAGTATTTAACTTTATTCAAATGAACAGCGGCATTCATGCTGCAATGCAGAATTATTAAAATAAAGTTACACATTTGATTCATATGGACCTTTAATCTTGTTCAGATATAAAAATAAAGAAAAAATTGTTTTAAGAGACACTTAAAAAAAACTACTAAAAAATAATTTCACAATACAAATCCTAAATTATAATCTTCAATGCAAAAACAGAGAAAAATATAAGTCCCCTTCCATCAAAGTACAGAGAGAGAGAGACAATCAACCAAATGATCTTTTTTAATTCATGTAGAGCAATATAACATGTAATTTTACAATTAATAAGTTAAAAGAAAAAAAAGTTTTCCCAGCAGAAATGCAAACTGTGATCGTGGCCAAACAGCCGTAGATGCAGATGTGTGTTTTAGAGAGGCAGATGTGACTGAGGCGGGGTAAAAACACACACCAACTGAAGGATAAAACATTATGGCTAATTCATTCGTTCCAAGCACTACCTTGAAGAAATACAGCCAGACCAAGATATGTACGAATTCTTAACTTTATTACGATTTTGAGTATAAATTCCTGCAGTCCACAATAGAAAATGCAGAGTGTATACATTGAAAAGACTGATCCCAAACCAGTTGTGCACGGGCACATAAAAACAAGACATCAGTATTGAGGGGGGCATGTTAAAACCAGCCTTAGTACCATCATGATCTACTAAACGGGGGCTCAGAGCTAAGCAACTAGCGGGACGTAGTTCATTACAGAGAGAGGAAAGACAGAGAGAGAAGCCCTAACCTTTAGGTGCCACACTAAATCATTTTGTCCATGATACAACAAATCAAAAGTCAATTCAGTGCACCAAACGAATACGTATAGAAAAATAAACTAACACACACACACACAAACCTATATTTCTACCACAGTCTGAACTTGTTTTGCATCTCTGTGACTCAATGCAGTAATTCCTGTGGCGTGTCCAGATGCTTATATATGAAAAAACCAGTTTAAAACAAAAATAAAAGCAACACAAATCCCACACTGGAGACATAGTTATAAATGGATCAGACACTGCACTGGGACCAGCTGAACGTCGTCAGGAAAGAGAAGAGTAATCCGTCATAGGCTGTTGTAAAGTGAGGTATGAACGTGACGGTCAAGTCCAGAGTAGAACTGACCTGGTTGCAGTTTTCCGGGTTTAATTAACCATGTTTGTAGCAGCATTAAGTTCTGAGAGGAGACCCAGTCACTGGACCGATCAGCGTTCCCTGACATGGAATTTAACACGTCAAAAACGAAACAAAAACAGCATGAAAAGAGCGAACATTGTCTGAGTGGACTGTTATCGGACAGAAGTGACACGGCTGGGAAGTTCGCAAGGAAATCGAGAGCAAATGGAATGATCTAGCATTTTCTATTTTAAAAAAAAGAAAAAAAGTGTTTAACATTTTGCATGCAAGATTAACAGATTTATTTGGGGCTGATAAAAGCACTGCATTTCTGGAGCAAGGATCAGGCTGCCATGCTTAAGTTCGAATCAAGTCACTTCCAAAGTTAAAACCCATCAGGCAATCGGTTCCTCAGAAGATCCGGCGAGCTGAATTACACTGAGAACGGGCCGACTACGCGAGCGTTCGCGCCGCGGTGAAATCATGATGGTGGCGAGACAGCGGAGGGAGTTATGAAAAACAAAAAGTCAGAAAGGTTTCACGACAAAGCATTCAATGATATGTTGATTACAAAGTTAAAAGACCTCTAGATTATGCTCACTCAAAAATATGCTCATTTTTATTTCTAGCTTGAATCACGGAGAAGCTAAAAAGTATAACTGGAGACATCGAGTTACCACACACACGCACACACACACACACACACACAACCCAAGTAAAAACAAACGAGTAGGTCAATTCACCTTTGTCCAGTACACAACGACATGAATTTCACACAACCTACCATATCTTAGACTTTGAAGTGTAAAAAATAAACTTGAATTCTCAAGGCCTGAAACTGTTGTTTGCGAAAAAGAGAAAACTTCAGTATTTTGCAAATCGCGTTGTGTCAAGCCGCCATCAGAGCATATCTTTGTCCAGTATAACGACAGACGCTTTCGACCAATTACCCATTGAGTGCGAGACATATACAGATGTGCATACACATGTGCATGCATCCATGAATGGACATACAGTATTCTGAGTCTTTTTCCAGTGGTGTTACACAGAGAAGGCGCATGAAGTGTGCAGTCCTCCCTGACACTAGGGGGCGCTAGAGCGTAAAGGTGAGTTGGAGGGCGAGGGTGGCACTAGTGTAAGGGGAAGAGGGGGAGGGGGGGGGGGGCAGTCCAGCTCTGGTCAACAGGAAGAAATAACGTTGGATTGTGAGGTAGCATGAGTTGCTGGTTACTGTTCCTCTTCCTCCTCTTCTTCCTCCTCCTCAGAGGACTTGGATGGCTGCTCCTCTTTCTCCTGGAGAGAAGAAACGAGAGAACGTCATTTATATATGCGTGTCAAAGCATGCAAAATACTATAAAGAATGCAATGGTCTTTGTGAGATTCACACAGCTCCTGAAATCATGTGCTGTAAAATTAAACTCCAGGACTTACAATCAGAGATCTCCATTTATCAAACAATATCTTTATCTTTTCAATTCTAAAACAGGTAAAATACACTAAAAATACACTAATAAAACAAAATGGTACAAATAAAGTGCAGCACATGCAAAGTATGCAACGACTCTCAACTTTAACCACTGAAAGGATACTATGACAAAGATATCGCCTTCCTTGTTCAAACTGATTTTCTCATGAATATATGATTGACCTGAAGAATGAAAGCTGTATTATATACTCGGATATTGAGCAATATTATGCTCATAGCCATGCGAAATGTCTTTATATCTAGCTCAGACAGGCTGCAGTGCTCATTTTGCTTGAAAATATTGCGCAATATCATCGGAAAAATTAAACACTAATTTAATATATAGTGTCTTTCAATAATTCAAGCAACCTTTGCATTAGCATGGCTGTTCTCGAGGGTTTTCCAAGAATTATTTCAAGAAGTCTTTAAACAAACCCTGTGAATCACGCATCTCAGATACGAGAGAATCTCAACACGATCAGAGTCTTGATACACACACACACACACACACACACACACACACACACACACACACGCACGCACTCTTTGCCACTTTGCACACGACAGGAAGTAAATGAGCAAGACTTGTGTTGCACATTATACAGTACCAGTCAAGAGTTTGGAAACATTACTATTTTTAATGTTTTTGAAAGAAGTCTCTTATGCTCATCAAGCCTGCAGTTAAAAAAAAAAAAAAAAAAGTAATATTATGAAATATTATTACAATTTAAAATAATGGTTCTCTTTTTTTAATATACTTTAAAATGTAATTTATTTTTGTGATGCAAAGCTGAATTTTCATCAGCAAGTACTCCAGTCTTTGGTGTCTTATGATCCTTCAGAAATCATTCTAATATGCTGATTTATGATCAATGTTGGAAACAGTTGTGCTGCTTAATATTTTTTTTATAACCTGAGATACTTTTTTCAGGATTATTTGATGAATAAAAAGTTAAAAAGAACTGTATTTATTTAGAATAGAAATCTTTTGTAACAATATACACTACCGTTCAAAAGTTTGGGAACAATAACTATTTTTTTTTAAAGAAATTAGTACTTTAATTCAACAAGGATGCGTTAAATTGATAAAAGGTGATGGTAACGATTTATATTGTTAGAAATGTTTTTATTTTGAATAAATGCTGTTTTTATGAATAAATGCTGTTAACGTTTTACTCAATGAATCCTGAAAAAAGTATTCCAAAAAAATATATTAAACAGCACAACTGTTTCCATCATTGATAATAACTGAGTATCAAATCATCATATTAGAATGATTTCTGAAGGATCATAAGACACCAAAGACTGGAGTAATGATGATGAAAATTCAGCTTTGCATCACAAAAATAAATTACATTTTAAAATATATTAAAAAAGAGAACCATTATTTTAAATTGTAATAATATTTCATAATATTACTGTTTTTTTTTTTGTTTTTTGTTTTTAACTGCAGGCTTGATGAGCATAAGAGACTTCTTTCAAAAACATTAAAAAATAGTAATGTTTCCAAACTTTTGACTGGTACTGTATTGTAGCAAAGATCAGTGTATTATGCACAACTGCTTGAAGCACTGCAATTTCTAAACTGTGTCTTCGGTTACATAGGGACTCCTGACCTGACATTCAGAAGTTTAAAATGCAAAGTATTGAAAACCAAAAAAGCTCTGTAAACAATTGCATTCTGGGTAATAAAAAAGATTGACACTTGTGGTCATCACGCCCACTTGAACCAGATACAGGACATTCGTCATGCAAGTAGACAAGTGCAGTGTGGGCATTTAGATGGGCCACTGACTCATCACCTCCACTGCTTTCATTAATTTAACAGTCTTTATTATAGGGCACAATACGACTGCTGCCAACTTACACTTTCCTCAAATGCACAAAGACGACGCATTTGATGACACTTCTCTATTAAAACATTAAACAACCATAATGCATGTGGTGTTCATGCTATTAAACAGTTGTTCAAAGCTGGATTGATTAAGTGAAGGAAATGCCTTGGCTTTCAAAGCATGGCAGCAGTAACTCGTAGTGTGACTCAAAGCCTGGGGTTTCAGTGACTCAGCGTGCTGGATTCCTGCAGACATGTAAACGTCAGTGCCTCATGCGAGAGGAACGCGGTGTAAAGACACACACAGGGCTGATGACTACACCGTGAGCTGTCGAGGAAATGCAGGGCGGCGCTGACTACATGCCAGACTGACTTAAAGAGCAAAATAAAACGCTTCAAGATATTTGATCTGCTCTTATAAACAAGACCTACAGGAGAAACGGATGGCGAGAAGGAAAGCTCTCGGGAGAAGCAGCCAAATATTTTCACTGTTGCCCGTGGCAACTTCTCACCACATAAACACTGGTTTAGCCGTGTGGTTTTGTGCCGTAACGCCACACAGAACAGACTCTTAAAGGCACAGAACACACACATGATGAACTTACGGCTTTCTTGGGTCGTCCGCGGCGCTTTGTCCCTGCAGGTGCCGAAGCCGGCGCTGCTTTCTGAAAGAGAAGAGAGAGAGAGAGTGAGCGTGGTGCTACACACACAGATGAGCAGCAGAGGGAGCGCTGGGCCTGTGCTGGCAGGCGGCCCGGGCCAGCGGGTTCACTGGCCATTATACTGGAAGCGGACACGAGCAGCACGCGGTGCACTTCAGCCCGTCAGCCACCTGGTCCAGAGCTGAGAGACAGCTGGTACGAGATGCACACACACACACACACACACACACAAAAGGCCAAGGCGGTGTGCTTATGGGGGGAGGGGTCGGAGGGACAGCTGTTGTCATGACAATAGATGGCGGGGAAGGAAGAGTTGAAGGGGGTGGGGGGGTATTATCATCTCGGCTGCTCGTGCACCTGCAACACACAGCGCTCGCTACGCCACAGGAAGCTCTAGCAGGAAGTGCACCGGAATCGAGCACCTGGGTTGGTCTGCCGGCTCGAAAAACACACTGTTGTGATCGTCGCACACAACAAGAGCAAGGCACCAAGAAACAGGCGATCAACAAGCATGTTTACATAAATAAAGGTTCTTGCGGTGATTGCAGTGAACAGTTATTAAAGGAACAATTCAAGAACTCTCCACTATAAGTTAGGGCCGGGCAACGATTAATCGCATCCAAAACAAAAGTGTGTTTACATAATATATATGTGTGTGTGTGTCGAGTAAAATTATTTTGTATAAATACACACACATGTATACATTTAAGAAAAATGTGTCATTTATTTATATATAATATAAATGATGTATAAATATATACATCTCTTCAAATATATACAAAATAATTATACACAACACACACACATATGTAAACACACTTATTTTGGATGCAGTTAATGCCCCGCCCTACTATAAATATAAAGTATTTTTGGTTTTTGTAAGTAGGAGGCCGGCACACAGATGCAGATGTGTGTGTAGTATTGCAGAGGTGGCCGTTGTGCACACACCCCCACTGAGACGTTACTCACTTTGCCCCTCGGTGTCAAGGAGCTGGGCTTGTTCTTGCTGCCCTTTGGTCTTCCTCTCGGTCTCTTCGGTGTGGGCGACCCACTCGGCTCCTGCTGCAAGGAGATCGAAATAAACACGGTTACACAAACAAGCCAAGTGTGGGTCACCATATACTGCGGGAGAACTTATAAAGCATGTCGCTAACACAACTGGGCGCTACTTTAAGACCAACAGGTGGCATGCAGTCCAACATCGGCTGCCAAAAGAGAATCAAATTCACTGTAGACCATTAAAGCCTGACTCTGTTAAACGGGCAGCGTATGCGTCTGGACGGTGAGCCGACCGCAAGTAAAGCATTTATAAATTGAACGGTCTCTTCAAGGAGAGAAAACCAAGTTTGTCAATATTGGGATGAAAACAGCACAATGCATATGTTAGCTGTGCCGTCTTTAGTGCAAAGTACATTTTCAAAGTAATAATACTGTTACAATTACCCAAATGAATCTCTACTGAAATGTTGTATACTTTTCCCCCTCTGATTTCAGAAATTAATCCCCTACAAAAAGCACAAATTGAGAATCTGCTGGAGCTTTTGCTATCTGCGGAATATACTGATATATACTGCAATTAAACTTGTGCGCAAGTGACATATTATGGTTAAAATCAATTAACTCAAGCATGTAGCATTGCTACAAAAGGAAGGTTTTTTGAAGTTAAATAAATAAAATAAAAAACCACTATACTCTAAAGCAACTAAGATAGTGGTGCATAATGAGTAATTTATCTTATATGATGGTGGCCATGGATTACTACTCAAAGGCTCTGATTACAAGGGTGAGTAATAGAAACTTTAAACCCAATGCACTTTTGAGGCCCTTGTGAGTGACAGGAGGATGAACCAATCAAACGCTGGCATTTCCCAACAGCCAATCAGCGAGCAGCTGCAACAGTAAATGGGTTACTGCTGGTTTATAGAGATCATGTTACAGGCCTTGGTCGCCCTGCCACTACAGATGACCACTGCACATGGTGAGCGTGTGCCATTGGGTTGTAAATGCACCAAAACAAAGATTATAATAAGTGCTTTTCTGCATTAAACATAACATTTAAAAAAAAAAAAAATGGGTTCAGATCTCCTCAGTCCAGACATCAAAAAGTAACAATGGTATCATTTTAACCTAAAATGCAAACCAAGGACAGGGTTTTTCATCTCACCATTATGAAATATACCACCCCATTATATGCACTTTTATCTAAAACGCCCCCTGGAAGCACTGCAATACCTGTGGGTGTTTTCGTGGTCTTCCACGTCCTCTCTTCTCTGCTCCATCTTTCTCTTTAGGAGCCACTGTGTCCTTGCCGGAATCACTCATTTCGTCTTACTGGAAAACTGCAGGGCGAAAAGAGAGAGTCGGTGGATTAGCACAAACAAACACTGGTGATAACTGGTGAAACAACGGAAACTTTAAATACATAACGCGAACATTTAGTAGACACTAATAAATGGAGTATACATTAACTTTACAGTGCGTGTAATGAAACCGTGCAGAACGACCGGCTTCTCGTTTGTTTACAACACGCGCTAGGCCTGAGCTCGCGCGAGTTACTCCTAACAATGTCGATATAAGCGAATATATTTTAATCACGACGTGTCCGTTTAAACCGTCAGATTTTAATACCTTTAAACGGCAGAAGTGAAACCCGTCGCGGGTTGGCTGCGCTGCGGCGGAGCTTTAAAACAGAAAGCTAAAAGGCGAACGGCGACTCCTACGGATACCCCGCAGTTCCAGCGCAAACCGGAACACGAACACACAGCGCGAGATTCGCGCCCTTTTAAATCCCCGAGCGCGTGAAAACACGATTCTGTTGTTTACACTGCGAAGGGCTTTAATCGACTGAAATATTTGTAAATGATAAACAAAGACGAATTATAACACCAGATATTTGTTTAAAACGATTTAAAACAAACTATTGTAGCCTTTTGTTTACAAACCCACTAGAAAATTACACTTTTAAAGAATTCAAATATTTGCTGTATATAAAGTTTCTTTGGGAATAATGTAGACTGAGAGAGTGTATCTACAGATTCTCGTAGGTAATAAAACACGACGAAAAACGCGCCACGCGAGCCCGCCAATCTGCTTAGTGTTTGTTAATCCTTATCAAATAGAGCCTTTAAAACTAAACACCTTCTTCCTGTTTTCGTTTTCGTATTTCTGTTTTGCAGAGATGTAATAATACTAAAGATAGCTTTAAAAATGAATAAGAGATATTTCAAACGTACCCTTTTAAAATGAGCGGTCGGGACGAAGTCCAAAGCGTGTAAACCAGCGCGGTCTGCGAGCTGCGAATGAATGAAACACAACAATCGCCTTCGGGAGTTTCAGGGGCATTTCACGGGGTCTTCCAGTGGGGGCGGGGCCGGCAGGAGGAGGACGTGCGTTTAAATTGTCAGTAACCAATCAGATGCTCTGGTGGCACTGCGCAGCCAATCACGAGCAACACAGAGATTGTCTTGACCAACCGTTTGCGTTTGTAATGTTGTTACAGGTTTTTGTTGTTACCGAGTCTTTTTTTTTTTTTTTAAAGAAAAGTTTTAAATGTATTGTTACCATTTTCAGCACAATTTTAAGGGGGTTTCGCAAGCAAAAATGTACACACTTACCTAATAATTTACAAATGTAGTAAGCTTTTCTGAAAATACAGTTGTTTTTGTTGTTGTTGTTGTTATTTTAAGTGCATCTATAACAGTGTAGAGGCAAATAAAAGTGATAATGTCAATGCTTTTTGAGTTATAGGATTTACAACTATTTCATATTCAACAATATTATTGATCTGCCTGCATTGACACCATTAGAACTGAACTGAGCTGGACGATGAAATCACTGTTTTCTCCAGAGCGGCTATATATATAAATGAATTAAATTAATAACTTTTTTTACGACAAAAATTAAGCATCACTGATCTTACTTAAGCTGGTCTATGTCACTATCCTCTTCTATCTGCTGAAGAAACAAACTTTGTTGCATTATTTCCCTGTTATCCCTGCATGCTTTGGAACAATCTGTATTGTAAAAAGCACTATATGAATAAAGTTGACGACTTGATTTACAGGTTATTCAACTCATATTCAACACTGCTGTTTTTAAGTCACTTATTTGTATGGTATAGCTCTCACAAATGCTATAATATAGAGAACAAATTGTTCTATTACATTAGAAAGTCTACAAGATTTCCAAAATCCTAAAAGAGACACAGCCTTATTCATATGTCTAAAATTTGTGGTACCAGAAAACACAAAGAAAAAACACAATATCATTAAGGGAAATAAAATGTTTGATCAGAGCAACTCTTAATTTACTGCCAAAGACCTGCAAGATGACCTGATGAAAGGAGGAAGAAACATTTCAATGCAGAGTATAAGAGATACACTGTAAGCATGGACTTTATGTTGGGAAGTCTTGCCGAATGCCATTGACCAAGAAGAAGAAAAATGCCGATTGAATATGCTGAAATTGACTTGGAAAGATGTGGAGTTCTGGAAGAGTGTTTTATGGAGTGATGTGACCAAACTGGAACTGTTGGACCCATGGATCAGCAGTATAAGCTTCTGAGCAGAAGAAGATGGTCTTTATGGTCAAACAAGGAGGAGGTCCAGTCCTGTTATGTGGAAATCTTGACTGTATGAAGGATATCATGAGTTCTTTGAAGTATCAAGCCATTTTGGCAAAGATGGAGATGCCTTTGGTGCAGAGACTGAAGCTTGATGGTCAATGGAGGACGAACATCCCATACATCCAAGTCTACCGAAGCTTGGTCACTCGAATGATCTTCAGTGGCCTGTACAATCTTCAGATTTAAATCTCATTGAAAATATTTGGTGGGATTTGAAGAAAGCAGTGTAACGTGAAAACCACAGATTATCAGAGATCTGGAAGCTTCTTCAAGCGAGGAATGGGATTTCATTAGAGACGTGACAGAAGCACTTCAGCAGCGTTTATTGGAGGTTATAAAGAATAAAAGATTCTGCACAAAATTGGACTTTTGGAGGTTGAATAATTTTGTACATGAATGTTCAAAGGCAATTTGATTTGTTTAATTTTTTATCAACTTTATGTTCTCAGAATCACTCAAATGTGTATTAATAAACTTTCTCTAGTGGTTTACTGATGTCTTTGTTTAATTGTTTTTATTACATTTTGTTGAATAATTTTGATTCCAACTATATGTGTGTGTGTGTGTGTGTGTGTGTGTGTGCTTTCTTGTTTTTTTTACAGCTATCTGTCTGCAGATCATCACTTTAAAATTATATTTAAAACTACAATTCTGATAATTTACTCACCATCATGTTCTTCCAAACCTGTACATTTACTGTGGAACACAAAAGAAGATATTTTGAAGAATAATGTTCCAAAAGACATTGAACCTAAATGACTCTGTGTGTGTGTGTGCGTGTGTGTGTTTGAAATGATTCGTCAATTTTTTTTATGGTAAGTGGTTGCACACAATTGATTTTAGCTACATTTAAACAAATGCATTAAGTTGAACTTAATCGATTTTAGTTCAACTTAATGCATTTGTTTAAATGTAGCTAAAATCAATTGTGTGCAACAACTTACCATAAAAAATGTATTAAATTCAACGAATCATTTTTTTCAGTGTCTGTGTGTGTGTGAAAACTTTCATTTTTGAGTGAACTATCCCTTTATTTCTAAGAAAGCATGACCAATATGAAGTCATTTATAGTCATTGATGAAAAATAGCGAGAATATAAAAAATATTGATGATAAAGACCAACATTACACACATATGCAAGTGAACTGGTGCACATAAAACCACTCATACTGTACAGTGTATCTACATTTAATATCAGAACAGCTGTTAAATGAATCCACATCGATCCATCGGCACACAGACGAACATCTCTGAATGTCCTGTTCTGCCGCATCTTCATCCCTCAAATAAGTGAAGATTTGTCTTGTATCTTATCATGCCATAGGCCTATTTGTTCCTTTGCAGATTCAGTCAAAGGGTGACATAATATCTGATCTCAACAACATATGTTATATTTAGTCACTGACCAGCATAAAAACAGCATTTTCAAATACTAAATCATAAATAGCTGGTCTGATATAGCAAACATCATTGCATGCATTAAAAAGAGAAGATATAAATAGTCCCTTGACTTGTGAACGGCTGGTCTTTTCCTGTTGAAGGCTGTAGGCCAAAATGTCTTCATTTACAAGACAAAGTGAGGTGTGATGCTGCAGCTTTCGGCTCAATCAACACATTGTGTTGCAAATACCAGTAAAAGCACAGCAGCGTTTAGCACAGACTCTGCCACAATTTACTTACCTGCGTTTTCACAATGGGCCATTTGGTCTATACTGAGACATCTTTAAAATGCAAAATCATGCCACTTATATACCATGCAAATAACATGACTAATTCCCCCATTCATGCTGTTTACAGACGAGTCATTGTGAGTCAGTGTGTATTCACTAATCAAATTATTGGCGATATTTTTCAGTGTGAACTTAAAAGGAGCAGTTTGTGTGTGTGTGTGTGTGTGTGTGTGTGTGTGTGTGTGTGTGTGTGTGTGTGTGTGTGTGTGGAATGTCTCGATGACAAAGAGACAAAACATTTACGCTGTTTGCCATCAACTTCCTGTCTAACTGAAGATAAACTTAATTGTTTGAGGCTGTTTTTTGGGAGTTATTTGTCATGTCCATTCCTCGGGCGCCCGGCAGAAGAAGGAGTGTATGAATGAACAGCTGTAATGCTTTTTTCTGCTCAGCATGTGCTCTGCTGCTGTGCACTTCCTTCCCTTTTACACACCCCATACACACATGCGTGGTCAATTCATGGTCAATGTTCACACTCTGGCATTACTTAAAGGGACTTTGTCTTCTATAAAAAAAGCAAGGTAAAGGTAACTGAATTAATATGGCCTTTCAAAATATGGTAAACTATTAAAAAAAAAAAAAAAAAACATTACAGTGAAAATAAAATAAAAAACACAAAAATGGTTAGGGATCTGATTAGAAAAACAACAGTCTGTTTGCTTCTACACTTTGAAGCTATAAAAGGTTATTACACTCTTTATTTACTGTACAGTGTTTTGAGGACACTATGTTTATTTATAGAGGACAGTGTGGAGATAGATAGATAGATAGATAGATAGATAGATAGATAGATAGATAGATAGATAGATAGATAGATAGATAGATAGATAGATAGATAGATAGATAGATCAAAAACCACACATTATGGTTGGCATACACCAAGTTTATCCTCTTTGCAAGTGGAACCGGTGATGTAGTTTGGATCTGTATGTGTGTAGTTTGTCATGGAACCGGTTCATATTGGAATCTGATCTCTATACCAAGCAAAAGATACATTTCCTAAAATAAAGCGAAGATTGATTGGACACATGGTCTTTGACGTCCACAACAAAGTATATTGGAAGCGTTTCTCCTTCACTGAAAAAATAAATAAATAAAAAAATCCACAGAAAAATGGAAAAGATGTCTTTAACCCTCGAACACAACACAATGCAATTCATAATTCAAAATACGGGTAAATACCTGCAAAAAAAGAAGAAAATTCCTCAATATTAACAATATTGGGCCCAGTATGGGCTTAGAGTGTTCCATTTAGAAAACTAATAAACACATCTATTGTTGCTATTCTATGCATAAATGTATGAATAGTTGCATTTTATTACTTGCATTGTGAACTGTTGTGCTGTGAACACATGTGCTTGTGTGTTTTCAAAAGACTTGAAATATGGACCAAATAATTATGGAAATATGAACCACATTAAAATATATATATATTTTTGTCATTTTTGGAGCTTGACGACCACAGTCAGAAATGATTTTGTTAAGATCCACCTGAATATTCTGCAAAAGAACGTCTTAAGCAGCCTATGCATGGAAGCTTGTTTCCGCCACAGAATAAAACATTTTAAAAGATAATTGCGACTTTATGTCTCGCAATTCTGACTTCTTTTCTCAGAATTGTGAGATAAGCTCGCAATTGCAAGTTATAAAGTTTAATTCGGAAGAAAAAAAGAATTGCGATCTTGCAACTCTGAGAAAAGAAGTCAGAATTAGGTAAGTAAACTCGCAATTGCAATATATATATATATATTTTTTTTTTCATTGAAAGTCGCAATTACCTTTTTTATTCTGTGGTGGAAACAAGCTTCCATACAAAATGGGAGCAAACGCTAACAGAAATGTAATTTTTGGGTGAACTGTTCCTTTAAGAAAATTGGTCCGCTTTTCCTGTTTTGCTTTTCCATAATCGATTACTTACACCACATCTATTTTGTTCTTGCCCTTTCTTTGTTCGTGTTTGGACTCAGTGTTGATCACAGACGGATGCAGAACCACATCCCCAGTTCTGTGTGTGTTTCGGTACTGTAGTCTGAGTCACGGCCGGACACTTGAACATTATCATTCGCACACACACACACACACACGTTGGGCTGGCTCGCGGACAGAGAGTGGAAGAGAGCGAACATTTATATATTTCTGAATGAAGCCTGAGGAAGGAAGTGGAGCACAGAAACCCCCGCCATTTTTCAAATCTGATTCACTCTTACTGAGTCAACTCAACTCTGAGTCACAGGAAACTGTGATCCTCTCAGAACAAACGAACGCACATGTTTATACTAAATCATAGTACGCAGATGTAAACCAAAGTACGCAGATGTAAATAAACACCTGGTTTCTGCGATTCATGATCTCTGTAACTGCTCGGTTTGAACAGCACACAAGCAACTACAGGTTCAGAACAGTGGCGTTCGGTTCCGCGCATGATGACGCGGTTTGCGCGTGACCTCGAATATAGAACTGATAATAAGGTTCGAAAGACTCGAAAGCCTTTCAGTCCAGTCATTTTATAAAAAAAAGGTTGAACAAATTGCAACAGAAGCAAGCTCAACTGATTTTGAAAAGAAAAGCCCCGAAGAATCCCATTAGGGGAAAGTTTTGAAAAAGACCCAAATATAGCCTATTCATACGCCTATTCATTCTTTTTCTCATGTGAATAGGGTACAAATTTTAACCTTTAGATATCACCATGGAAATTACTGAGTTGATTACTTGCATCAAGACAAACAAAAAATGTATTAGGCTACAAGTTTTTTTAAATGGTTTGTCAACATGGACAAACGGTGCATAATCTAATTAGGTATGTGCAAATTTGCATAAATACCACAACAGATCTAAACATTGGGTATAGCCAGGTGAAAATGTCTTGTTGAATCTTGTTGACACATAACAGTAAAATACTTAATGTTAAGGTCTGAATGGAACCCATTAATACTTCATTAATACAGAAGTACTTTAGAAACCAGCCTTTATTCATTATTATTGCAGAGATGGGGTTTGGGTCTGGGTCTGTATGGGACTGTTTCTGGGGATTCACTTTTTATTTTGCCTACCTTTTGTCTTCTGCATTCTCCTTACCATTGTCTCCTGTTCTTCCCTCAGATTCGTCCCCCAGAAACAGTCCCACAGACCCAGCCCCAAACCCCATCTCTGCAATAATCCGCCTAAATGAGTTCCATTCAGACCTTAACATCAAGTATTTTACTGTTATGTGTCAACAAGATTCAACAAGACATTTTCACCTGGCTAGACCCAATGTTTAGATCTGTTGTGGTATTTATGCAAATTAGCACATACGTAATTAGATTATGCACCGTTTGTCCATGTTAACAAACCATGATATAAGTCTTGGTACTTATATCAAGTCTTGATATAAGTAATCAACTCAGTAATTTTCATGGTGATATCTAAAGGTTAAAATTTGTACCCTATTCACGTAAGAAAAAGAATGAATAGGCGTATGAATAGGCTATATTTGGATATTTTTCGAAATTTTCCCCTAATGGGATTCTTCGGGACTTTTTTTTTTTTTTTTTCTTACTCAGGACATACTGAGGATACAAAATCAGTTGAGTTTTCTTCTGTTGCAATTTGTTCAAGGTTGACCCCCATTTTGGCTTAAAATTACTGGACTATTTCAGTTTTAGCAGTCCAGAGGCAGAAGTAGCGTAGGCTATATTCTTATTTATTTATTTATTTATATTTTTTATATATTAAAATGATAATGATAATAACATTCAACAGAAAACCCACATGTAGGCTAGGCCTATATTTATTTTTTTCATAATTTGATGTAAATCTTTTGCAGTGTGGCGACTGATAGCAGGCACCCCAGTGTTTATTTTAATGTAGCCTTAAAGAAAAAGTCATAAAACAAGTATAGGCTAACCGTTTATTTGGTCAAACATGCCTTAAATGCAGATCGTCCCCATGACATACCCGGATTCTAATTGCGGAAGATCAAGGCACACGACAATAAGGCCGATCAAGGACGCACAGTGGTTTAACTTTCTTTCACTGCAACAAAAGTGTCTGGACATATAGCCAGCCTGTTTGTTTTTTTTTTTTTGTGATCTCTTTGCGCACCTGCATGACTGGAGTAGGCTACAGCTACTGGTAATATGGCCATTTCCATACACTAGTTTATTTACTTTAGTGTTTCCTATTTTTTGGCGGAATCCAGTTCTAATCTGTCCCACCACAGTTTCATGAGGGAGACACGCAGAACGTGGGTCTTCTGGACCAGGACTGAAACCATTGGTCTCTAGATTAGCTACGTTTTTGCTGCCATCTTGTGGGTGATCCTATATGAATTATAAGAAAGAAATAAACCCTATTAAAGACACCATGTGATGTGAATAGTTCACCTAAAAATAAAAGTTGTGTTATCACTAGCTCACCTTCATGTCGCCCCAAACCTGTATTATTTTCTTTCTTCTGTGGAGCATAAAAAAAGATATTTGTAAGAATATGTGTCACCAAACAATTGATGGGTCCCGTTGACTTTCAAATGGAAAAAATTTCAATGGCCCATCAACTATTTGGTTACTATTCTTCAAAATATCTCTTTTTGTGTTCAGCATAAAGAAATTCATACAGGCTTGGAACAACTTGAGGGTGAGGAAATGATGACAGGATTTTTATTTGTGGTTGAACTATCCCTTTAAGTGCCATATTAGGCCTAATAGACTAGGCTATTTGTCATCATACATTTTAAAAAATTAAAAAAATAATGTAATGGCTGATTACATTCTGTAATTTTACTTGCTATGCTCACATGTAAGATATTAAATTGTTAATGTGTGTAGAAAAACTGTTCTTTACTCTGTCTACTGGGAGACAAACAACATGTTCCCACAAGAGGGCAGTCTGCAACTGGACAAATGCCAATGATCTGAACCAATAAAGGGAGAATTTTATTTGTTTTTAACTATTTGAAAGGAAATGCAACTAAACACATTGAAATAATCAGTTAATTTTGTTGAAATAAATGATAGGCTGCTATGTTTTGTATTTTTGCTTTTTAGTGTTTGGCTGTTTCTGCCGTTGCAACATTGCAGTTTCTGTGACACATTAAAGATGTGTGAATCCTTTCAGCTTAAAACCACAAACCGCCACATCACAACCACTCACTCTTAACCCGATCACCAGGACAGTGTGTGGAAACACGTCGCCTTAAACCATTTAAGTTTTTACACAAGGTGAAATTAAACCGATTAAACTGTATTAACATAAAACGTTAAGTGGATGAGGTAGGCAAATCAAGATTACATTAGTAGTCTTAACTTAAAATCCTTAGTTATCATTAATCATTTTTATTTGATTATTAAATTAGTATTAAATTACACAAACAAATGTCATATTTATGTAATGCTTTATTTAATTAGGCCAATGCAATTTAGATTTTGAGATTTATTCAATTAAATGTATTCAGTCACATATAAGGGAAGAAATGAAACCATATTTCAATGTTCCAATGTTTTTTAGTTTTTTATTATTCATTGTTGATGACAAAAAATACATAAATATAAATAAAATAAAGTAATTGTCACGGTTAAATGACAAATATAAATGACAGGGTTTAAGATTTTGGTTGTATTGCCCATCTCTAAGCAGTTTAACTGAAAATTGAACTGAAGGTTGTGCCATAATACTTAGACAAAAGACATAGTATATATTACAAAATACCCGCTCACAGGTTATATTAGGTGTCCTTAATAACTATTTACATTTAAAAAAAATGTTTTTGGTAGAATGTATTTATTATGTGTTTTTACATTGCAAAAGAACTGTGATATTGAGGTGATACGGGTTAGTGGTATGTGTCGGTTTAAGGGTGGGTTAAGGGGTCAACAGTGTATAGATGTAATTACAGAAATAAACTACAGCTGTAATTACATGCTGGCATTTTTTTAATCATAAGTACAATGTTAAATGTATGTGCCAAATGTATGTGTTAAATGGTAGTCAAAGACACAAAAAACTCTATTTGATGTTGGATTAAAAAGCAAACAGGCAACGCTGGGAGGCCAGTTCTCCTCTAGTTATACAGGCAAAATATTGTTACATCCTCCTCTAGTCTAGGGGAAACCAGGGAGGGGCGAACAACAAACATATGGAGAGACTTTGAGGATCTCCAGCCCCAGAATCACAAAACCAAATGTTGATTTTTCAGTTCAAAGTGGCGTGTTTGCCTTTTATTTTCTTATAAAAAAAGAAGAAAAGAAAAATATTACCTCGGGAGGAGGACCCGAACAAAAGAAAACAAAACATCTCTACCTAAAGGGGAATGAACATTAACTTACCTAAGATTAAAGGAAAGAAAGAAAAACAAACAAACAACAAAATATAGCTGCAAGCAGCAATTATCGGGGCCAAGCGTAAAGAAGACGAGAAGACATGCCAACATGGCTGGGAGTGTCAGACCAACTGCAGCAAGCAGCAATTAAAGACATTTAACGATAAATTTAGGCAAAATGGCTGAAAAATCATATACATTAACTAAAAATATGATTTAATGGATTATCACTTTCGACCAATAGGTGGCGCAGTTACGAAATTGATGTGTTGTGGTCAGAGTGAGGTGACAATGACACATACAATGTTTGGTGTTAGTAGCTGTGTCCCAATGTGAAGGCTGCATCCTTCGAGGGCCGTATTTGAAGGCCGATTTCACCGTGGCGCGATGAAGGCTGTCCCAATTCAAAGGCTGCATCCTCTGAAAGCCGCACTCGAAGGCCGGTTGCGTCACCTGGCTACCCTGATTCAAAAGTGCACCCTTCGTTTCCCAGTGAAAGAAAGGATACATAAATGGATCCTTAGCGGCCTATCTTACCCTATCGTACCCCATAAGTCATTACGCGCCGGTGACGACAGCATTTTTATTTTAAAAAATCACGGCCGAGAGTTCGGTGGTGGACGGCAAATTCACATTTAAATGTGAGTATTATGTCTTTATTTACTAAAATATCTAGCGAAACCACAGTTAAAAGCCACAAGTTTTTCTTTCTTATAAACTTAATCTTAACTCCTTTGTCACCATTGCATGGCTTCATTTGTCAGGTGGTTTGAGGCTAAACTTGTGCTAATATTAGTTTAATTATTGTTTCAGGGAGCAAGGAGCAGACAGCTCAATTTATTAAATTGCGGTCTGAAAATGACCTTTTCTTTACGGGGGCGAAAAACTCCGCCAGGGTGGCTTGGAGGAAAGACAATGACCTATTTGTAATATTTGCACTAGTCTGTCTCACTTGTTTATTATAAGAAATATCACTCACCCTATAAAGCCCACAACAATAAGAAAAGCAGTAGATAAGGCAATGGGGTTTCACTTTTATGTGTTTTTGTAGTGCTGTCATGCAAGCTATGTCTACAAAGGTTTTAACCACTTTTGAGTATCCAGAAATATGATTTCTGAAGTATTTTGTATGCATGTCCTGATGTGTCATATTTTGCAGTGTTAACAATGCACTAATGTTAAGATTGCACCCTTGTGTTAATATTTTTCATAAGTACCCTTTTCTGCCTTTTTAGAGCAATTCTGGAGAAAATGGGTCTGCTGGGGAGGGTAACTCCCATACAGGCCAAAAAATAATAATGATTAAAAAAAAGTAAGAAAGTTAATACACACGTCTTTGCTGAAATGTATTGTGCTGTTGTTGTTAACAAGCCATGGTTAATTTGCTCTGCGTTAGGATTGCAAGTGTCCTGGGATGGGTGAGGGTGTGAGTGGGAAACCCACTGCTGAAACTTGGCCCTGGTTTGTCCTCATGGATGAGATGTTGGGACAGAGGCTTTGCACCAACCCCCCTGTCGTCATTGCCTCCATCCCTGAGGACACACCGGGTACGAGTTCAGCAGTGGGTGCCCACGGTAAGGAGGAGCCAGGACCAGCACCACCAGCAGCAGCACGAAGGCGGCGAGACAAAGAGGACGAGACGAGACAGAGAAGACATGCAACTACAGAGAGAGGCAGAGGTGAGGAGAGTAGGGAGAGGATGGACAGGCTGTTTTCTCTTCCTGAGTGAATGATTGAAATATATATATTTTTTCTATATATTCTTGTTAAACTTTTTTTCACTTATTTTTTAAAAGGAAAGAAAAATTCTGTACATTATTTATTTTTATGCAACTTTAAATTTGTAAATAAAAGAGAATTAATTGTTCTGGACATTGTTTATTTTTGTAATGACAGTCATAATTTCTACATGAAAAAAATTCTTCTATACCTTTTTTTTTTTTTATTATAAAATTGGTAAATGAAAATCATTTGTTTTATAGGCTACGTAAAAGTACTTTTTCCAACTATTTCCAACATATGTTAAACATATCAAAATCAACTGGACCGGGATGGGCTGCTAAGACCCTGGTAAGGCCTCTCTGCCGGTGGGACATCATCTAGGGTGGTCTCCAGAGTGTTTGACTGCATATTTCCACTGTCCACTGAGTTGTCTACCAACAGGTTTGCAGGGCTGACTAAATCGACGGCTGCCATGTCACTGAAAAAAGTAATTTTAATAACTACTAATACCGCATTGGGGAAACTACAGCTGTGTCCCATATGAAAGGGCGCATCTGAAGTGCTCGGACCAGTCTAGCCTACGGAGGAATTATTCTTGTCGCCTGGAATTATTCTTGTCGAATAATTATATTATTCTTAATATAATAACAATAATTATTGTGACAGCTGCCGATGATGAGCGGGAGTAATATTCTATATTCGGTTTTATATTCAAACAGGGTTGAAATCAAAAGAATACACTAGCCTACAGAATCGCATCAAGGTAAGATATAAGTAAACATTTGAACCTTTGAAAAAAAAAAAAAAAAAAATATATATATATATATAATATATATAGGCCTATGTATGTTTTATTTTATTTTCATATATCATTACATTATTTACGCAAGTTAACACCCAATACTTGAACAGTTTAAAGTGTAATCCGCCAATTCAGGACACAGCCTCTGAATTTGGACGCAGCAAACCAGCTTAATTTAGCTGGCCATGGTCTTGGCTTAGCCGAAAATACATGACCTGGCAGCGCCGGGGCTGAAACATCCTCACCATGTCCTCCAGTAAAATATAAAACATAAAAATGACAATAGCCAATTCTGGCTCCATAGCTATTTACTCAATTATATCAAATGAATTATCAGGATGGCAGCTGTCCTCTTGCACCGTTGCTTTGGGCCATGAGCGGTAATCGGGAACACCTGGTCGCGCAATTAGGAAACCCTACGAAGGCTACATGATGCGTCCTTCGAAGGATGCAGCCTTCACATTGGGACACAGCTAATATGTCAAGGCATTGCAGAGATAAATCCTGAATAGTCCTTTTGGCATCATGCCTCAACTTTGCTGTTGCGGTATACGAAAACGGTTTTGTCTATCAACACGAAATCCATAAATTTTAGTCAGCACAGTCTGGAGATGATACGATTCGATTTTGGTGAAAATCGGACAAACGGTCTAGGAGGAGTTTGAAAAAGTAGGTACTGAATGAAAATCAAGATGGCGGACAGGAAGTTCGGCCAAATACGGCAAACTTGGTATCTATGTTCTCGGCGTGACCCAAGAAACCCAAGGAGTCATTACAATAGGCAGATTTATTCAAAAGTTATTAGCATTTTTGGAAATTTTGTTATAACTTTTGACCAAAAGGTGGCACTGTCTCAAAATCTTTTGAGTATGTTCAGGGCATGGTGCTGATGGCACATTCTGAGTTTCGTAATGTTACACTAATGCATTCGTTAAGTATAGCATTTTATATAACAATACTGTATTGAAGTCAGTGGCAATTTCATGTTTTGTTCTATTATAGCGCCACCAAGAGGCTCAGTCCCACAATTTTTTTATGTGTCCTCAGAGTGAGCCCATACATGTGTGTGTCAAGTTTGGTGAAAATATCTCATTTTGTTTAGGAGTTATAGACATTTATATGTATAAACACATAAAAAATGACCCACACCTGACTTTGTTTGCATTTTTATGCCACTTACTATTAATATTTTGACATTTGGGCATTAGCGTGTAGACAACAACCTATTTTTCCAAACTTCTGACGGTGGTTTCATCTTGATCCGTCTAACGGTTTCAAAGATAATGGCAAATGTTTTTTTAAGCGCTAAATCACAACGCTACACAAACCGTAAAGCGAAACCTAGCATGTTTGGTATCGTTGGACTCGGCAAGGACTCAGGAACCTAAGAGATGACTCCCGTGAAAATCAGTCAACGACACCCAGAGTTATAAGCATTTGAAAATTTCATTTTACCACTAGGTGGCGCTGGTTCGACACTCCTCAGGCTCCTTCAGGGCATCGTACTGATGAGCCATAACGAGTTTCATGACGATATGATCATGCATTCATGAAATACAGCATTTTGATACAAAATTCAAAATGGCCGACGCCTAAAATGGTCGATTTGGAAAAATTGGATCTCGTTGTTGGAAAACAGCTGTCTCGGCATGACGTCCTGAATCTAACAAGACAACTTTTGATTTTTGGACAAACCGTTCATAAGTTATTAGCAAAAAAAGCCATTTTTTACATTGTGCACAGCAAAAACTCCACTGTTAAATAAACTCTCCTGGGAGTTTATTTGGCTCCACACTCAAGAGTGTTAAAGTATTAACATATGAG
This sequence comes from Abramis brama, assembly GCF_963993115.1. Lineage (NCBI taxonomy): Eukaryota > Metazoa > Chordata > Actinopteri > Cypriniformes > Leuciscidae > Abramis > Abramis brama. The sequence continues at coordinate 4,518,140 of NC_139984.1, read as the reverse complement.
TGTTAAATGAACACTGAAGCAGTGTAAAAGTTAATGAGATAATTAAGTGATTAAGTGAGTGAAGATTGACCATTATTGAAGACACCTGATGATAACAAGCAGAATCACAAAGAGAAAATCAAAAAATGTAAGTCTTCATTATGGTGATCAGTGTTTGCTTTAGTTGGGCTCTTGACCCTTAAATTATTAAGATTAGATTCAGTTTGGCTGCTGTAATTGAGTTATAACAGCCAGATGAACAAAGAGAAAAGGTGATTTGGTGGTGTTGGTTAGGGTGACCATATGTCCTGTTTAACCAGGACATGTCTGGCCAGGATTTCGAGATCGCCCAAAATGCCCGGGATTCGGCTTTTGCTTTCTACAGTCACCATTCATTATGTTTACATTATTTGACACTGACACGTACGTGCCAGCTTTTCAGGTCATGCATTCTGCTTCACACGGATCCCGATCGAGACGAAAACACAGGAATTTTCTTAACGGATCACTTGTTTAGCGTTCATGTAAACACTACGTTCAGATTCACCAATCGGAATTAATTCAGTCCTATTGAATCAAAAGGTGTTCATGTAAACAAAATGAATGGCGACGAGAAAGCAAAAGCCGAATCCCGGATATTTTGGGCGATCTCGAAATCCCGGCCGGACATGTCCTGGAAAAAGAGGATGTATGGTCAGCCTGGTGTTGGTTGTGTTTTGACATAATCATCATTTGACCTGAATCACCGAACTCATATAGAGCCTAGTCTCTGATTTAGAATGATACTGTTGATAACAGCATATCTGTGATTGTAGTGCATAAGATCAAGCTTTCTCAAAATAATACAAAGGATTTCTTGAAAGTTGTTAAGGCCTAAAATTAGAATCAAGTGGACCAATTAGTAGAATCAAGTGCAAGAACATCATTAAAGGGGAAGATAACACCTGTATTGTAAGTATTGAAAGATCATCATACAATGATCAACAGAACCAACAATTCAAAATTACAAATTTAAAGCATGGTTGTGGACATGTTTTCAGGCTTTTGCTGCTTCAGGGCAATGTCTGAAACTTTGTATTTTGAGCACTTCATGTGTTTATTTGCCTCTTCACGATGAATTGCTTGCTGTATTCCTCATTTGTAAGTCGCTTTGGATAAAAGCGTCTGCAAAATGAATAAATGTATTATGCAAATAAATGAGGCCATCTGTAAAAAGGTTGAAGCTGTATGTGAACTTGCAGAACAAGAAGCTGTTTCTGTCAAAAGGAGACAATACCACCTACTAAATATAAGAGTGTATTTATTTTTTTCCCCAAAGACAACAATACAATTTCTGTAGACATTTTTATAAAAGAAAACAAAAAGGTTTCAAAGCAATTTTGTGTTATTAAATAAATTAAAACCTTCACTCATTAATTCTGTCCGTAAAAAGTTCCATGAAAAGTTGATATGCCCACATGTTAAAAAGGGGTTTACTTACTTTTGCATAAGATTGTATGAGTTGGCTTATACAAAAATGTATTATTTTACTTTCATTGCGACAAATCAAGAAAGCAGCAAATCAATAAAACTTTCTGTCAATAGAAATCTCCACAATTTTAAATCATTTTTCAGTAATTTATGTTAGCAATGTATTGCAATGATGTGAAATTGTGTTGGTTGTTCCCTTTTGAGGGAACTCCACGCTGCATCAGATGTTGAAACAATATGTAACGTGATTGCTTCTTGAAGCACACGTGAAATCAGTCCAAAGGCATGGTGGGACGTCATCCCGTAGCATGTGACGTCATGACCAGGAAGCCATAAAACACATCTTGACCAAACAATGTCAGCTTCTGTGCCTTCCACAATTGTGAATTGTCTGTCACATTTATTGTTAATTTGTCCCGTAGTCATCTCAATGCATTATATATCATAATATGGTGAGCAAACAACATTTTAATTCCCACTCTACATCATGGGTGGGGATACACGATTTATGTGTCGTTTGTTTGGGAGCAGAGCATGCACAGAAAGTCAGCTTTCGAAGGGCTTTCTACCTAGCAAAGTGCAACCTCCATGGCGAGGCCTTCCGTTCTTTCCCGATCTCCACACTGAAACTGCCCATGTCTTCAGCCCTCAAGTATCAAACTAGTGTTCAATATTGGGGTTGAATGAACAGGGGTATGGGGCGATGCCTAAGGTGGAAGAGACACTCGTGAGCTATCTTTCCCCTGACTTTGCATCATCCCTGAAGGCCCAGACCTTACCCACCAGGCGATGTAGAATAACTTCAGCCTTGGTGGGTAAGCCGTACACATCAACAGGTCAGGGTGGAGAGTGTCTGCACACAATGTCCATCTTGCAGGCATACCAGGCTGGCCTGCTTAAGGACCTGATCTGTCTCTCTGTGATCTACAGCTGCTCTGGTGGCCATGGAGAGACATCTTTGGTTGAATTTGTTAGGAATAAAAGAGAAATATCTCTCAATGGGTCCTGCAGACTACAGAAAGAGGTTACAGAATCCAGTTTGGTTCCCACGCACCTCGTTTCAATGGGATTTTACCCACAGTGGTTGGTCCCGAGCAGGCTAAGGTGATTGAACAAGAGGTAAAGTCTCTTTTGGTAAAGGAGGCCATGGCATGTGTTCCTCCTCCAGAGAGAGACTCAGGGTTTTACAGCCAGTATTTCATTGTTACAAAGAAGGATGGAGGGTTGCGTCCCATATCTACAACAGTTGAATCGGTCTCTGAAGAGATACAGGTTCGAGATGTTAATCAATAAGTTAATCATGACTCAAATCAGATCTGAAGACTGGTTTGTCACAATAGATCTCAAAGACACATACTTCCACAAATCCATCCTCTCTCATCACAGGCCTCTCCTAAAGTTCACCTTCGGGGGTCAAAAGATCGGGTTATGTTCCGAAGGTTCCCACCAACCCAGCATGACCTATAATCTTTCAGGCCTTTTGCCCACCTCCCTTTCAGACGATGGACCAGGAGAAGCTAGACTTGCTGTGTTCAGTCAGAGCACTGGATGCTTATGTCCACAGAGCTGGCCTGTGGCGTAAATCAGATCAACTGTTAGTCTGCTTTGGTCAACCAGACGAGGTTCCCCAGACGAGGTACACATAGAATAAGCAAGAGGATAGTTTAGTCTATCTTTTTGCCTATAAGGCGTGCGGACAACCTTCACATATGGCTCTCAGAGCACATTCGACTACGAGTATGGGGCTTTGAAAGCCTTATATACAGGAGTTTCCCTGCAGGAAGTATGTGATGCGGCGGGCTAGTCCTCTCTGCACACATTTGTGAGGTTTTATAACCCGGACTTGGACTCCACACCTGCTTATGCCCTAGATTTGTTCTCGCCATGATTCACACTAGGACAGGCACTACTCAGTATGGCATAGTGGGTATAAACATTCCCATAGCGTCAATCCCTGAGTATTGGAGTTCAGTGGAGTTCCCTTGAAATGGATCTTCTTGGTTATGACTGTAACCCTGTGAGGAGAACGAGATGCTGCGTTGCGCTGTCATACTTCCTACGTGCCCGTGATCGACTTGCTTCGGCCAATCGCATTTTTTTTTTCTCACAATGGGGTTAAAAGTTTTATATAACTCATACAATGTTCTACTTTTTTTACAGCTTTGAATTATTTGTTTCTTCAAAAGTGCACTTTGTAACTTTTTGTTCAAAATTATCAGAATGAGTCAATACACCAATCCTTTTTACATAACGCGACCGAGTGGGATGTTTCGAAATTACTCGTCACTCATCTGTGCGGGTCTCGTCATATCCATTAATAGAGAAAAGTTTCTCCTGCTACTTTGATACATGTGGGAGTGGCAGAGGTTTTTAGTCACAACGAGCGAGAAAGGCAGACATGGAGGATCCATCAATAATCCATAAATCTCGAACCTCAGGGAAATCGCCTGTTTTAAAAAAAAAATGCTGAACAGAGGAGTTTCTGCTAGCAGAAAGAGAACGTGACAGAGCTCGTAATAAAACTATAATCAAGTTGACTTTTCGGAGATGGTGAGAACTGAGGGATTTTATTTTTTACTTAATTTTTATTACTCAACATTTTATTCTATTGAATTGATAAATTGCCATATGTAGCTTTCTAACAGAGGTCATTTCATTATGGTTGAAGTAGTTCTGTGCTGGAATTTATTTTCAAGGAAGTGTTATTGGGTAAAGCTACAATAACATATTCAGCTAGTCAGCTTAAGATCCTTTCCATCTAAAGTGGTTATATCTCTTAAGCCTAGTAGTGAATGTTTTATGAGAGGTGGGATCACCATATTCATCCACAGTCATGCAGAGCTGAAGCACAACCAAAACAATGTTTGTCCGCAAAATTCATGCTGTTTTGTTTCTTTAACCGCTAGAGGGCCAAAAGTTACATAGTGTAGCTTTAATAAAATGATTTAATTGATTAATAAATAAAGGGTACATTCGTGGACATCATTACATTTTATACTTAAATATCAAAATATACAAGCTTAAATTCTGTCTAAATATAATAGTGTATTTTCAGTTCCATTCACAGGTGGAAAAAACTGATTCCATCACTAAAACTGACATTTATTATCCATAATAAATCACTTGCATTTGAGGCTTGATTTAAATAAATAAATAAATACTTAAAGCTGCTGTCCGTAACTTTTCTGGGTTAAAAATGATCCAAAATAAATTTTTGAACAAGTACATAACCGTGAACATGCAAAAACAAGGATGAATATCGGAAGGGCATTAAATGTAGTCATGCAATGCTGATGTTGTTAACATTAACAATTTGACAACAAAATATAATTTGCATGGTTTGATGTGGTATGATAAGTGGTCATTAATCAGCGCGATTTACTGCAATGCTTTTTTGCAATTCTTATGTTGGTCATACTTCAAAAAAGTAGAATCTGTGATTGCGAATGCCAGGATCCACACCGGCGACGACTGACAGCCGCACATTCTCCTCAAAACATTGGATTCACCTGCACTGTGCCGTGCCGAGGCACAACCCGCGTAAAGCTGATAATTCTGTGAATAACTGCAAATGCAGATTTCGAACAGAGATGGCGACAAAGAGGAAAAACTACAGACTGCAGCTTTAAATAAATGCATAGCTGGTGGTGAGCTCATGCACTGATAACCAATGTCCCACTGGAAAAGTCATGGGAATAAAGGTTTTCATCAGTACACCAAGAGAATTTAAAGTCAGTAAAATTCTCAAAAAAAAAAAAAAGTTGCTTAACAAAATAATAATAAAAAATGTAACGTTGTCATTATTTACGGTCATCTTTATGTCACCTTCCAAACCCCTGTATGCTATTATTTTTAAAATGTTTTTAAAGAATTTGAAGAATCTTCATGCTGCTCTTTTTAAAAAAAAACACCAAAAATATCAAAAAGCTCTATAGTACAACATATCTCTTGTGCTCTTCAAGTCTTCCACAGCCACATGACAGCTTTGTGTAAGAAACACACCAAAATTGAAATCATTATTCACTGATACAATGTAGCTCAAGTCAAATAAGTCTCCTTTCGAGGCATACTGTCATGTTGGACCTCAATAACTTCATGAATAGTTGATTTTTGTGCATCATTGATATCATTTTTATTATGTTCTATGGAAAAATAATTAATGTATACGGGTTTGGAAGAAATTAGAAAGAGTACAAAAAGACAGAATTTTTCATATTTAGGCATATCTGAGGGTTGCATGTATGCCATATCCAAGTTTGCCATTCAGATTGGCTACCAAGTATGAGACTTTATAGCATACTTATTTCCCCTATTATTGTACAGAGGGAAAAGAAGGTTTTATGACTTCCTTCCTTCATGTTTGCTATGATCAGTTTCTCTTCCTCTAAACGAAGTCGCTGTTTATCTCGTTGGAGAGCTGGCTGACTGCCACCTCACTGTGGGCGGAGCCAATGAGGATGCGTGCTGTCCGTTGGGGTGTGATATCCAGGTAATGCCCTGTTTGTCCTTCTGGACAATGTCTGCATGTCTGGTGGCTCTCATTCAGTCCATTAGAGACCCATGTGTGGTTACACTTATTCTTTGTGTTCAGTTTTGAAAGGCTTGCTGTTCCTTTTTGCTGGTTGTCTGTCTGGCACATGCCGGGACAGAGTGTTCTCTTGCATTTTGTGGCATCCCGGCACAGGGATTTTCGGAAGCTAGGCTTAAAGACGAGGTAGACCATTGGGTTGTAGAGAGTGGATGACTTGGCAAACATAGCTGCCAGGGCAAATGCCACTGGAGGTACCAAATCTGGATCACCAAAGGCCGCCCACATGGATACCACAGCATACGGGCTCCACGCCATCAGAAATCCAATACATACTGCCACTGATAGCTATATGAAGAGGAAACAGACAAAAACATTAACACATACATAATACAGATAAAACACATTGTTCCCTGTGGTTTGCAGGAGAGGAGGAACAAGGCCCATTAGGTCTGGATGCCCTGGATTACAAGTGGCCAGATCTCCTGCTATGTGCTTTTCCTCCACTTTGACTGAGATATGCCTGCTGCTCCAGCTAGCAAACACCTACAAACTACTATTGGTCTGTGGTGATTACGTAATAGGTAGGTGTGCTCTGGGGCTCCTCCTTCTCTGATGTGGAAATCATCTCCAGTTCATTTCTTCTGTCAAGTCAGATGTGAGTAAAAACATGAACACACTGGAGAGCTACTTTATAGAAGAAAAGAAAGTATAATTGAAAGTGGGACTTGTTTAATACCATGCCATGTTTTTTTTTCTTCTTTTTTTTAAAACATGTTTTGTACTATAGTTTAATACTGCTTGCATTAAAGCAATCTAATGTATAAAGTGCTATTTAAATAAACGTGATATAAATTGATTGGAGTGCCGAATTTGAGAGCTTGTGAAAACATATCCACATCTCTATTAGGCCGCTGTCGGTAGCCTAAAAGAGGCCTAGAAATAGGGTTTCGTTCCACCAAGTGGGGCACTACCACTTTTTTTATATTTAACATCAGAAATATATAGAGATTCCTTAGGAAAAAGTTCTCCACACACAACCTTGCAGTTTTTGAGAAAAATTATGCTAAAGGTGCCCATTTTGAAAAAAAGGGAAAACATAGGGAATTTTGCACTTTCAAACCTGTTTATCATATAAACCCAAAAATGCCAAATTACCACTTGAAGTACAAAATAAACCAGTTTGAAATGTGTGATATACCTGAAGTTGCTATCTAGGGACAGTAAACATGATAAGATTATCAAGAAAACTTCTACTGTAGCATTAAAATCCCAATTACTTCTCATTATGTTGTTCCAATTCAAAGGTAATATTTGAGGTAAAATCTGAATAACAAATAGAATTAAAGCTGCAAGCAGCATTTATCGGGGTTCAAGCAGTTAAGGCCGTTAAGGACTTTAAGCACAAAAGCATCAAAAGTTATAAAGTTTTATTTAGCAAGCATGACATCATAGATGGAAAAGACCATGTTCTAGCATGATTTACCATGATATGCCACATTCTAGCATGATTTACCATAGTTTATCATGATTTACCATGGTTTACCATGATTTACCTTGTTCTAGCATAGTTTACCATGAATTTATCTCAGTTTACCTTGATTTACCATGTTCTAGCATGATTTACCATGATATACCACATTCTAGCAAGATTTACCATAGTTTATCATGATTTACCCTGTTCTAGCATAGTTTACCATGAATTTATCTTAGTTTACCTTAATTTACCATGTTCTAGCATGATTTACCATGATATACCACATTCTAGCATGATTTACCATAGTTTATCATGATTTACCATGGTTTACCATGATTTACCCTGTTCTAGCATGATTTACCATGATATATCACGTTCTAGAATGATTTACCAGGATTCTAGCATGATTTACCTTGATACACCACATTCTAGTATGATTTACTATGATTTACCATGTTTCTAGCGTGATTTACCATGATTTACCACATTACTAGCAATTATGTGAAGTGTCAGTGCAAATGAAGTGATAAACACTGTCAAAATATGATTTTGTTATAATAGTTATTGTTATATAAGTGATTTGCACAAAGCACATGTGAAAAGACTTCATAAGTAGAATGGCCAGCAGAGGGCACTAGAAGACCACTTATTGGCTCAGTTTCACTTTAAATTTCATTATTTTTACCAGTTTTCTGCACTAAATCAAATCAGTTTTTCCATGTTAACTCAATAATGCATGCTTACACACACACACACACACACACACACACACACACACAAAGACAAATGTTGTTGTTGTTTTTTCAATGCTATTGGGATATGTCATAATGAAAATATATTTGAATGGTCTATAAACATTTCACAAAGTCTTTGTAAGCTATTAATCAGAAGATTCAGAATTTATTCAGAAACCTAAGACTACACAAACACATTATGTTGTAGATACAGACATTTGAACTATATGATGTGATCAAACTGTCAATACTAATACTTTAACGGATGGATTTTGACTAAATGTAATTGTAATTGTAAATGTTAAAATAGTGATTTTATACATTTTAAACAGCAGGGGGCAGTAAAATACAACTTATTGGCTTAATATGCCATTATATTCATATAATTTTCACCTTTTTAACTGTTATAGAGGCAAATTTTGTCCGATCGGTCTGAAAATTTTCATGCATGTTCAGAGTGATATTTCACTGGCTTTTTAAGAAGGTCTGAGTCATTCATTAAAGAGATATAGGCTTTCGGGGACACTTGGTAAAGGCTACATTTTGAAGTGAACCTATTATAACTATCCAAATGAAGTAGTTCAACTTTTTCTGACAATTATTGACCTAGTGAGTCCAGAGAATTGTATTGCACTAGTTTTGAACATTATGATATGAAAATTATATGATCAGAGATGGAAAAGACCTTTTACAGCCAATACAGGCAGTTTACCATAGGAAATATATGGTTTTAAAGCTTTTTAACAGTTATAGCGCCACCTATGGTCCGATCTCCATAAAATTTGGCATGCTTGTTAATGATGTTATGTCACATATGCTCACCGATTTTTGTGAAGTTCTGAGTTTTTATTTAGGATTTATAGGATATTTAATGTATTTTGCCACGCCCATTTTATAAATGACCCTATTAGAGCCATCCAAATGCAAAATTTCAACTTTTTTTTGATAGTTTTTGATCTAGAGAGTCCAGAGAATTGTCCTAGACTGGTCTGGTTCCGATCGGGTGAAAAACCTAGGACTAGTTCGCAAAAGTAGGTTTTTAACATGTTTGCGAATATTTAATGAATGGTTTGATTGACAGCAATGGTTCTTGAGGCAAAGTTGTTCAGGATGAGGAGATCTATCAAATGATATACATATTGTGTGGATATTTGTAACACCACGTGATTACAGAGCCGTAAAACTCGTTAGCGCCAACTAGTGGCCGATTTCTTTCAAAATTCTTACAGACCTCTAGGGCCTTGAGTCGAACATGCCCATCGAGTTTCGTTCCGATCGGTCTCCGTTAACCTTGTCTAATAGGTGCTCAAACTTCATTGGCCGATGGCGGCCATGTTTTTTGAGATACGCCAATGTCCTCATACACATACATGGCACCTTGGACCAAGACACTGCATACCAATTTTCAAGTCAATCGGACTAACGGTCAGGTGGTTATAGCCTGTTTTATGTTTTTTTCATGTTATAGCGCCACCATGAGGCCAATCGTCGCGATTTTTTTACTGTGACCTCAGATTGACCTCTTACACATGTGTACCAAGTTTGGTGAAGATACCTCATTTACTTCTGGAGTTATAGCCATTTTAGTAAAATAGGCCCCGCCCACAACGTACGTTTTGGCGGCCCTTAGCGTCCGTGAATCGAAATTTCAACTTTTTTTCGATAGTTTTTGATATTCAGACTCTAGAGAACATTTCTGCACTGGTTTGGTTCCGATCGGGCGAAAAACCTAGGACTAGTTCGCAAAAGTATGTTTTTGACAAAATTCAAAATGGCGGAAAATCTATCATGGCGGAAATGAAATCGGAGATATACGTTTTGTTCGTCAGGCGTCCAGCTTTCCAATGATATAAGACACTTGAGTCTACGTCATACGGTCTAGTAGTTATGAGCAGTTTTGCGCTTTTGGTTGCTATAGCGCCACCTATGGGCCAATCGGGGTCATACTTTTATAGGTTCTCCCCAAATTGAGGACTACCATTTGGCCAAGTTTCAAGGTTCCAGCTCTTACGGTTTGGTCTGCACAATGCGTTTTAGGGGAAAATAATAATAATAATAATAATAATAATTAAAGCTGCAAGCAGCATTTATCGGGGTTCAAGCATTTAAGGCCTTTAAGCACATAAGCATTTAAGACATTAAGATTTGTTTAGAAAGCTTTTAACCACTGAAATAATAGATGGAAAAGTCCATTTACAGCCAATACAGGCAAGCTTTTTAACAGTTATAGCGCCACCTATAGTCCGATCTCCATGATATTTTGCATGCTTGTTAATGATGTTGTGGCACATATGCTCACCAATTTTCGTGAAGTTCTGAGTTTTCGTTTAGGATTTATAGGCTTTTGAGTGCATTTTGCCACGCCCATTTTCTTTATGACCCAATTATACCCATGCGAAAAATGCAAAAGTTCAACTTTTTTTCGATAATTATTGATCTAGAGAGTCCAGAGAATTGTCCTAGACTGGTCTGGTTCTGATCGGGCGAAAAACCAGGGACTAGTTCGCAAAAGTAGGTTTTTAACATATTCATGAATATTTAATGAACAGTTTGATTGACAGTGATGGTTCTTGAGGCAAAGTTGTTCAGCATGAGCAGATCTATCAAATGATATGCATTTTGTGATGATAAGTGTAACACCACGTGATTACAGAGCCTTAAAACTCGTTAGCGCCAACTAGTGGCCGATTTCTTTCAAAATTCTTACAGACCTCTAGGGGCTTGAGCCGAACATGCCCATCGAGTTTCGCTCCGATCGGACTTCGTTAACGATGCTCAAACCTCATTGGCCAATGGCAGCCATGTTTTTCGAGATACGCCAGTATCCTTTTAGACATACATGGCCCCTTGGGCCAAGACACTGCATACCAAATTTCAAGTCATTCGGAAAAACGGTCAGTTGTCTATATGTTTTTATTTGTTTTATAGCGCCACCATGTGGCCAATCGACGCAATTTTTTTACTATTACCTCAGATTGACCTCTTACACATGTGTTCCAAGTTTGGTGAAGTTTACTTAATTACTTCTTGAGTTATAGCCATTTTAGTAAAATAGGCTCCTCCCACAACGTTAATTTTGCACCCCCTAGCGACCATTAATCGAAATTTCAACTTTTTTTCGATAATTATTGATCTTCAGACTCCAGAGAACAATTCCGCACTGGTTTGGTTCCGATCGGGCGAAAAACCAGGGACTAGTTCGCAAAAGTAGGTTTTTGACAAAATTCAAAATGGCGAAAAATCTATCATGGCGGAAATGAAATCGGAGATATACGTTTTTTTCTTCAGGAGCTCTGGATTTCAATGATATAAGACACTTGAAGCTACGCCTTACGGTCTGGGAGTTCTGAGCAGTTTTGCGCTTTTGATTGCTATAGCGCCACCTATGGGCCGATTGGGCTGAGTCCGTGTATCTGAGTAGCGAGCAATAGTACTACCATCTGGCAAAGTTTCAAGTCTCTAGGTCTTACGGTTTGGGCTGCACGATGCGTTTTATGGCGGAAAAATAATAATAATAAAAATCAGGACGATTACAATAGGGTTTCAGCACTTCGTGCTTGAACCCCTAATAAAAATCAGTACAATTACAATAGGGTTTCAGCACTTCGTGCTTGAACCCCTAATTAAGCCAAAATATAATAACAGAGCTGCCAACTCTCACGCATTCACCGTGAGACTCACGCAATTGACACTTTCACACGCTCTCACGCCACACATCCATTTTCTCACGCACAGAAAGATCGCGAAGCAAAGAGGACATGAGACCAACAGACTAGACAGAGCAGGTTAGTTATGATATGAAAAAAATCTCATCTCTCAGATTCTGTCAATTTTATTACGAAATTCAAACAATAAATACCGTTTTGGCGTTTGTAATTGTGACGCGACAGATCCCTAGCGGCACGTGACCCGATCATCTCTACTAGCTAATAGTAAATAAACACGAATGAACAATGTTGAAAGAAACAGTACAGCTTACCGAAATGTATATTCTTCATACATAATATCGATCAATCAATCAAACAAAGGGGTCAATAAAACAGCTGGAGAACAATTATGTCACATAACATTTACCTCAGGAAAGCCATTTAATGACCATATTATAGGCACGTTAGTTGGCTAGAAAAAGAGCTATAGAGAGTATTTTGCTAAATATGTGTACTATATTACATATTTATTATATTTGTACTTATATCATTAAATAAAGTTGTTATTAAAAAACGCATTATATTTCATTTGAGTTATTTTTAACCTTAAATAATACTACCAGCTGATAGGGTAGGGCTGTTTGTATGTAGCCTATTTTTTTTCTTGAGAAAAATTAACGCCTATCTTGTGTACCTAATATTTATCCAAATGAGTCAATATTAAATCAAATCACAAGAATTGAATTGAAATCGTGAAATTTGTTTCAAGAAATTTGTTTCAAAAAAACAAAAAAACGTAGCTTACCAGAAAATGTACCATATAAACATTGTAACATGTTGTCACTAAACCTAATAAAATTCAGTTTAGTTACTAAAATGTTTTGACAATCACAATACACTTATTGTGATGCAAGTTTTTTTTTGCAAACCCCCCCCTAATCTCCCCAAATCTCACTCCAAGTTAAACTCAAAAGTATATATAAAAAAAAAAAAAACACTTTTAAAAATGACACATTTAATGGTGAATTGTTAATTTGCATACACGAGCAGTAACTGCACTACATGTACATATTCACAGGAATGATTATTGTAAACAAGATTTAATTTTGATTTATTTATTTACCTACCCATCTCTCTCTCTCACACACACACACACACACACTAACCCGACCCCTAAACCTACCCATCTCTCTCACTCACACACACACACACACACACACACACACACTAACCCGACCCCTAAACCTACCCATCTCTCTCTCTCTCACACACACACACACACACTAACCCGACCCCTAAACCTACCCATCTCTCTCTCTCTCTCACATACACACACACACACACACACACACACACTAACCCGACCCCTAAACCTACCCATCTCTCTCTCGCTCACACACACACACACACACACTAACCCGACCCCTAAACCTACCCATCTCTCTCTCTCTCACACACACACACACACTAACCCGACCCCTAAACCTACCCATCTCTCTCTCACACACACACACACACACACACACACACACACACACACACACACTAACCCGACACCTAAACCTACCCATCTCTCTCACACACACACTAACCCGACCCCTAAACCTACCCATCTCTCTCTCTCTCTCACACACACACACACACACACACACACACACTAACCCAGGGGTGGGCAAACTTTTTGGCTCAAGGGCCACACTGGGTTTTAAAATTTGACAGAGGGCCGGTCCAGTAGCAGATTATGAAACACGATCTCATGAAAGTGCGTATGTATACCACAAATTTTATTTCTCGTGCCATTTATACGCCAAAAATATTTTTTTTTTTGCGTGCATATGCTGCGCACTGTAAACCCCTTGGTTAAACCAAACAGTTGATGGACCCCATTGACTTCCATAGTAGGAAAAAAAAAGTAAATGTGTAAATAAATACTATGGAAGTCAGTGGGGTCCATCAACTGTTTGGTTACTGACATTTTTCAAAATATCTTCTTTTGTGTTCAGCAGAAAAAAGAAATTCATACAGGTTTGAAACAACTTGAGGGTGAGTATATGATGACCGAATTTTCATTTTTGGGCGAACTATCCCTTTAAGTGCGTATCATATGCACGCGAAAACTGCGTTTCATAAGATCTACAAATACAATTCGTGGTATTCGCACTTTCATGAGATCGGGCTGAGCAAACACATTTACGTTGTGGCAACGTCTGCGCGAAATTCAACAACTGAGAGATGACATTCTGACAATAATTTTTTAATGCTAGATATCCCCCATTTAGCATGTTATGTTTTGAGGTTAATTTTTAATTAGTCAGATGTTCGATAATTATAGCCTATACTTTTTAAATATTGTTTATCCTTATTATTATTTAATGGGCCTAACCGTAAATTAGAAACAAAACGTGTACACTTAGAAGAGTAAAAATGACAGAAGGTTACGTTAATTCAACTTTATTAAAACTGCATGGCAATCAATTTGCACTTCCAAAAGTCAAAAGTATTTGTGGAAAAAAACGAAATAAACGAATATACAAATTTATTTTAAGTATAATAAAATAAAACATAAAAAGCAAAGGCAGATCAGAACATTTAATGAACAAAACCGGGTTCTGTACATGGCAGACAGGGGAGCGTAGCCGAAAGCCGGGCGATAAAGGTCGGTAAACGGAATCAGTCAGGAGGATACATCCACAAATCCAGAGTAGCAAAACTAAATAGCAGACAAATCAAAGGAAAAACTAAACAGGTGTGCAAGCGGTTACCAAACATTTTTTTCTCTGTGAGTTTCCAAAAAAAGGAAAAAACATTAACGTGCAACAAGTCTATGCGCTTAAGTTGCTGACTGTTTGGTTTCCATGGTGACGCGTCTAGCTTGTTACGTGACACACCGCAGCCACAACAGCGCTGAATGAATGATGATCTGCTTTTATGTCATTTTTCCTTTTTTACATTTGTTAGCTATGGCATGAAATATCTGATATTCCGATTGTCAAATATATGCAACGCAATATATATATATATATATATATATATATATATATATATATATATATATATAACGCAAAGTATTGCAAGAAAAAGGCAAAATTAATGCGATCTTAAGACAATTTTTTAAATACTCGACGGGCCGGATTAAACAGCCTAACGCAGTGGCGGACTGGGACAATAATTCAGGCCGGGAATTTGACTCCACTGCCAGGCCACCTCTGCTGCTGCAGTCACCACCACCCTATTCATGTAATCTACTGGACTGATAAACTTGTAGGCTAACCCTATTAATGTAACAGGTAGACTACCAGATGCAATATAAATGAATAAAAAAATAACCCTTAAAAACTCACTAGGAATACACCATTTATACTACCAAACCAATGACAAATAGAAAATGGGCTTTTTAAAAGAGATAATAAGAGACACATTCACATGTTGAAATATTTACATTTTATGTATTTTCAGTGCTCAAAAGGGGTGGGCGATATGGCAAAAATATAATATCACAATTTTTTTCAGAAAAATCACGATTCACGATTTTATCACGATTCTTTTTTTAATGTTGGTTTTACTATTTTGTGACTGAGCATTACAGCCAAACTAATGTCCATATTTTAAAAACAAAGCCTTAGGTAACAAAATATAAAATAAAAAAGAATAGCAGACAGGGGCGAAGATATTTTTTTGTCATTTTCTTTGTTATTAAATATTAAGATCAAAGATACACATTACTCATACACAACTTAATATACAAATTAAATAAACATTTGCTTTATGTTTTCAGCTACAGTAGGTGTATTTAACAGTAGCATTGAAGAAAGTAATTAAAATAACAAAAATAACAAATATGAAAATAAAACAAAACATAGACTTCACTGTATAAATTATACATTGATACTTATTAAAGCTACTATTAAAAATTATCAGTCAGGAGCAGTGAGTGATTTTCTCTTTGCATTTTGTTGTTTTTTAACATTAAAGGGATAGTTCTCCTAAAAATGCTATTTGTCATAAGTTACTCTCTCAAGTTGTTTTAAACTCGAATAAGTTTCTTTCTTTTGTTGAAAATAAAAGTTATTTGGAAGAATGTGGGTAACCAAACAGTTGATGTACCCCAGTGACTTCCATAGTATATTTTTCTCCTATGGAAGTCAATGGGGACCAGCTACTGTTTGGATAGCCACATTCTTCAAAATATTAATATTAGAAAAATATTAGAAAATATTAAAAGGAAATTAATACAGGTTTGGAATAACATTAGAGTGCGTAAATAATGAGAGAATTTTTATTTTGGGGTGAACTATCCCTTTAAGGACAAGCGGCATCGTGTTTACTATTACTACTGTCTCTTTAAGAGTTGCGCGCGACGCGTCTATTATACACGCATTTGACAAGCAGATTTTCTCTAAATTTTCTCAAGTTTGCGTTCACTTTAGACATAACCGACTTTGTTTATGTAAACCTTGTGTGTATTTGACAGTATTAGCACAATAAGACTCAAAGGATAACTTTGTCCAGTATCCAGGCGCTGGTAGACAGGCTTTTAGTGCATGTGAACTTCACATGTACGCGCTGAGAAACGCACACGTTAGAACAGCGCATCAGCACGCGAATTAAATGTTTAACCGACAAGGCATTAAAGCACATGCAAATTATGAACTTTTGTAAACTGCAGTGTCCCGTTCCGCAGCGTGTACGTCGCGTTGTTCAGGATGTTGGGACAGAGGCGCCAGAACAGCAACTGATAGAATGCACCACGATTCTACGATATTTCTTCAAAAGCAGATCATGGAGACATTTTAATCGTCCACGATCAAAAATCGTCATATCGCACACCCCAATGCCAAATTATTATAAATATAATGTAAATGTAATCTTGACCGACCTGTTCCCTTACTGGCGAACATGGCTGGGATTTTGCAGCAGCTTGCTGCGTCTGCATTCGTAGTTGCACACCAGCCTATCACATGCCAGGCTGATGGTCTGCACAGCGGCAGCCGGCAGGCCAGAACGACCGTCAGGCCACCGGGAAATGTCCTGGTGCTCCCGATGGCCAGTCCGCCCCTGGCCTAACGCAGGGTTGCCAACTTTTCAGTTTAGCTCGGAGTGAGACTTCTCCGACCGGGGGGGGGGGGGTAACTGGGGGGGGCCAGGCAGGGGCCACTTGTGCTTTTAGGGGGCACACCTTTAACAGTCATCTTAACCTATTTTCAGTATTATTTCAAGTCATTTTTCACCAATGAAATCTCTAGAAAAAGCTAATAAATAATATTAGCTAAGCTAATAAAACAATTTCAATTCAAATTAATGTTTCATTATGTTTAACTGTAGTGTGATATAATGATCAAAAATAACAAATTTTTAGCATCTAAGCACATCTAGGCACTTTTTTACACCTGGGGTGGGCGATATGGCAATAATATCACAATTTTTTATTTTTTTTCAGAAAAAATCACGATTTTATCATGATTCTTTTTCAAGTTGGTTTTACTATTTTGCATGTCACTGAGCATTACAGCCAAACTAATGTCCCTATTTTAAAAACAAAGCCTTATAACAAAATATAGGTAACAAAATATCAAATAAAAAAGAATGGCAGACATTTAGGTCAAAGTGGCGAAGATAAAATCTTTGTCACTATTTTCTTTGTTATTAAAAATTAAGAACAGAGATACATATTACACATACACAACTTAATATACAAATTAAATAAACAGTGCTTTATTTTTTCAGCTATAGGTGTATTTAACAGTAGAATTGAAGAAGTAATTATATGGACAAATATGAAAATAAAACACAACAGACTTAAAGTTCTCAGTCAAGAGCAGTGAATGATTTCCTCTGTGTTTTGTTGTTTTATTAACATTAATGGCATAGTTCTCCCCCCAAAAAGTCATAATTTACTCTCTTAAGTTGTTTTAAACCTGAATAAGTTTCTTTCTTCTGTTGAAGAATGTCAGTAACCAAACAGTTGATGTACCCCTGTGACTTCCATAGTATATTTTTTTCCTACTTTGTATGTCAATGGGGACCAGCAACTTTTTGGTTTTGGGTGAACTATCTCTTTAAGAACAAGCGGCAGCATGTTTATTATTAGGGCTACTGTCTCTTTAAGAACTGCACGCGACGCGTCTAATATACACGCATGACAAGCAGATTTTAATTAATTTTCTCTGTTTGCTTTCACTTTAGACATAACCAACTTTGTTTATGTAAACATTGTCTGTATTTGACAGTATTAGCGCAATATAAGAATCAAAAGATTACTTGTAGTCCAGTAACAGGCTTTTAGTGCATGTGCGCGTCGAGTGTACGCGCTCAGTAAAGCGCATATTTGAACAGCGCATCAGCAGCAAGCAGTCGTGAGCTTAGAATTATAAGGTTCTATCTCCGTTTAGGGTAGTTCTGGGATATTGAGCATCAAAGTATGCAACTCGGTTTATGTTTTGTGAGATGGAACCTTTTTATTTTATTAATAACTAGGGCCTACTAACAAAATATTTTTTTTACAAAAATAACACCACACAGGCATTAATAAACACCTAATGGATCAGATTATGTCAAAAACTCAATTTCGACCAAAACTGGAGATAGAACCTTATAATTCTAAGCTCACGATGTTTAACCGGCAAGGCTTTAAAGCACATGCAAATAATGAACTTTTGTGAACTGTAGTGTCCCGTTCCTCTGCGTTAACATTTGATGTGAATATACGTCGTGCTGCAGTGTAGCCTATAGATGAAGGCGCCGCAACTGATAAAATGCGCAGTTGTAAGACTTTCCCTCTCTGCCGTGCGTGCGCGCGCTATCGGTTGGTTTGGACGACAGTCTCTGTCTCGCATGCGTGCTCGCTCTAGGTTCTGGGAGATTTTTAACTAATTTGCGCCATAACTAGTGGTCCATCCAGTAGTTAAGAGCCTGAATTGTTTATAGTAATTCTGAAATTTAGTGCACATGAGTGAAAAAAAAAATACAGCACAGAAGAATGTCTATTTTTGCGTGAGATTTCTTTGTTGAGCGTGAGAGCGTGAGATTGAGGCTGAATGCGTGACTGTCACGCGAGATGCGTGAGAGTTGGCAACCCTGCTAACGGGCCGTATGTGGCCCGCGGGCCGTAGTTTGCCCACCCCTGCACTAACCCGACCCCTAAACCTACCCATCTCTCTCACACACACACACTAACCCGACCCCTAAACCTACCCATCTCTCTCTCTCTCTCTCTCACACACACACACACACACACACACACACACACACACACACACACTAACCCGACCCCTAAACCTACCCATCTCTCTCTCTCTCTCTCTCTCTCTCACACACACACACACACACACACACACACACTAACCCGACCCCTAAACCTACCCATCTCTCTCTCTCTCTCTCTCTCTCTCTCTCTCTCTCTCTCTCACACACACACACACTAACCCGACCCCTAAACCTACCCATCTCTCTCTCTCTCTCTCTCACACACACACACACACACACACACTAACCCGACCCCTAAACCTACCCATCTCTCTCTCTCTCTCTCTCTCTCTCTCTCTCTCTCTCTCACACACACACACACTAACCCGACCCCTAAACCTACCCATCTCTCTCTCTCTCTCTCACACACACACACACACACACTAACCCGACCCCTAAACCTACCCATCTCTCTCTCTCTCTCAAACACACACACACACACTAACCCGACCCCTAAACCTACCCATCTCTCTCTCTCTCACACACACAGACACACTAACCCGACCCCTAAACCTATCCATCACACACATATACACAAGTCAAGCGTTTTTTGTCTATAAAACGCCGATAGCAGGCCGGGTGAAACCCGTAGTTGTTGGGACATCAGAGACCGGTTTGTCCAGGAGGGCAACATGTTTATTAGCAATAGCTAACGTTAGCTCCGTAGTGTCCGACGTTTTGAGCCATTCCTACGCACATTGCTTGATTTTTTCCCCCATCGGACTTCAGTAAAGGGCTGCGGACCTTTCCCACCATCTTTTCCGACATGAAGAATACACTTTACGGGTGTTAATCGAGCTTGATCGCCGCTATCAGATGAAGATGCGCTGCTTACGTCCTCCTCCATGTTTACATGTGCGTAGTGATATTGGCTTGATTTCGGCTCTGACCTACTTACATTTTCGATGCTGATTGGTTGAAAATCTAGCTCAACAGTTTTATATGTCTCAATACGCAGTCAATATAGTGCGCCAATAAATTACACTTTTCTCATTAACTGCAGGATAATGCGTGGAGAACTTTTTGCTTGGATACCTTTTATTAACGTTGAACATATTGAGCAAAAGAAAAAGTAGTGCCCCGTTTGTCGGAACGAAACTGAACGATACAGCTCACGTACAGCGGCCTATATGATCAGATGCTTTCTTAACTGCCATTTTCTCACCACTGTCATTTTTGTTGTATGTTTCACGAGTTCCTTTGCCCATATAATCTTTAAGCTAATAAGGTTAAGCGTATTTGGCTTGCTCTCCGCAGTGAAGGGGCTCGAGGAAGCAGCTTCAACTCGAGCTTAGATAAACCCCCCAGTGGGACTACTAATGCTTGGATGATGAGTATGGTAGCAAGATGCCTAAATTATGCAGGTGGAGCTGGGGAGGTGGAGGGGCGCCAGAAGGTGAGCGGCTGCTTATATGCTCCGGCAGTTGTTAAAGGTCCCATATTATGCCCCTTTTCACAAGATGTAAAATAAAACTCTGATGTCCCCAGAGTGTGTATGTGAAGTTTCAGCTCAAAATACCCAACAGATCATTTTGTACAGCATGTTTAAATTGTCATTTTTTGGGGCTCAGAAAAACACGCTGTTTTAGAGTGTGCCCTTTAAATGCAAATAAGATGCTGCTGGACGACCCAGGGGGCGGAGCTTCACGAGCTCGCGCTCAGTCTCTCAGGACAATATCACCTCACGGAATGATGATAATATCAGAAACTCTCAGTAACGGTGTTCATTTCGACTCGGACAATAATGCCTACAGAGTCAGAGTGCTGTATAGAGATGGAACAGGTATAGTTTAGTAGTTTAATTACGGTTATTATAATGTATTTGTCATCTGCTTGTATGTATCCATTATTTATTAATAGCCTACAAGTCTGCTGTTTCGGACCAGGTCCGAATGATGATCAAACATATACTGATGAGTTTAATAAAGTTTATTGTACATCACACAAAAGATGAAGCGTCAGTTTTACTTCAGAAAATCACGTAAGAGCTGAGTAAACACAGTAAGTTATAAGAAGTGCGCAAGAGTAGAGTTGAGGGAGCATTCCTGTGGGCGGAGGTTAGTCAAAAAACGGTTCTACTGACGTCATTAAAGAAGGAAGTAGAGGGATGTAGTCCAAACGGGGCGTTCGATGTAGGCGACTTCTGTTAAATAAAATATCTCGCTTGGCATTGAACTTTGAGCTTTATAATTTTACAGATATTATTTATACTCTAACAACAACATTACACACTAACTAAAGTTTGAAACATGGGATCACGAAGAACGGGACCTTTAATGGAAAGATTAGATGGGTTCACTCCTCCTGAAATTACGTTGTGAATTTCACGTATTTTGTTATTGAGAGGAAAGCACACAGCACATCTTTACAAGAATTTGGCTTGACTACGTTATCAAACAGCTAATAATGAGTTGCATAAACCATGCTCCCGTTCACCATCTCAGAGTCAAACATCTGCCTTCTAAAAATCAGCATCCTCAGAAATGATAGGATAAGCCCTGCCCAGCACGTTGACGGGATTGGTTACCAGTTTGTGATGGTGATGGTTTCAAACTGTGTTTTTGAGAATGTCTTTGGTACACTGCAGTTTTAAGGAGAAAATACTCAGTGGTGTTGACTGACGAATTTGCACATAATTTGTCTTTAAACACCACACAGACAACATTAAAAACTTTAACTAAATAACTTCTGTAGCTTTAATAGGTATTTGTGTACAATTACTTCATAATACAGTTTTCACAAGCACTTTAAAGTACTGTTTATTTAATTTCTATCTTGTATTTGTTATCTTGTATTTATTTGTGCTATTGCTTTTAATTTGCTTATTCATTCTTATTTTATTATTGAGTGTTTACTTGTCTTTAATGTTTGAACTTTGTGTTAGTGAGGCTAGTATTAGTTTTTGCTGTGATTGTAAATTGGAATTGAGAATTG
The DNA here is from genome assembly GCF_963993115.1 of Abramis brama. Taxonomy (NCBI): domain Eukaryota; kingdom Metazoa; phylum Chordata; class Actinopteri; order Cypriniformes; family Leuciscidae; genus Abramis; species Abramis brama. The sequence continues at coordinate 4,496,129 of NC_139984.1, read as the reverse complement.
TGAAATGTCACTGGTATCTAAAATGTTGGTATTGTAAGTTTACATAGGTCAAAAACAACAAAAGAAATAGCTTAATTTATTTATTTTGGGCAGGGACAGTGAATGTTTTGCCAGGGAAAGTACATTTTTGATTAAATACTATTTAATTGAATCCTTATAGGGGCCGTTTCCACAACACCGTTTTAAACTAAAATCAAAAACTTTTAATGCATTTTGACCGTTAATTTACACAACAACAACGTTTTGGGAGCCTGAGAATGCAAACTTTTGAAAACGAGATTCAAAGTACATGTTTTTGAAAATGATACCATTTTTGTAAATTACAAAAACGCGAATTTGTGAAAAAGGTGACGTCATGCACATGAAAATTATGTTCAGCCTACAGGTGAGAAGTGTTTCTTTACAAAGTGACATCACCAACCACTGGCCTAGCATGAATAATACAGCCTTTTTCGTTTAGCCGTTTTTACGTTCATTTGGTTGTTTGTTTATTTTGGAATTGATTAAAGTGATTGCTGGTTCCAACCTCCTTCTTCCCTTATCAACGAACAGTGTTACGTGTATATTAATACAGACATCTAACTTCTCAAAAGTCATATGAGTATTTATCATTTAATTCCTCAAAATTAAATGCAGCCAAAGATCAACCAGACAAGTAAAGAATGGTCTGGATGAAAGGCTAAATATAGTATTTTCATACAGGCATCTAACTTTTCAAAGCCAGACTGTTATGTAAGGTGAACTCAAAAACAAAGGAGAGCTGGATCCAAATGCAGTGAGTTTAATAAAAGAATAAACATATGAACAAATCCAACACAGATAACAGAATGAGTGCACCAAACATAACATCCACAGAGGAAAATACTCGACGAGGAACATGAGAAACACTGGGGTTTAAATACATCAGGGGTAATTGGCAAACAAGACACACCTGGGAACAATCAAGGAACCAATCAACAAGAAAAAATACAAAGGACTACAAAAAATGGCGCAAAACAGGAAATAATATAAAAGTCCACACAAGATCTGGGGAACACAAGACAGAGTATTAATCATGACAGAGACAAATGTTCCATTTCATTTCTCAAAATTAAATGCAAAAAAACAAATAAACACGGTGTGAATGACAGGCTGAATTTTCATTTTAAACACACATAATTAGCTTGCACGCGATCATATGAACAAGAGAGAAAGGGAAACTCCCATTTGCTCAGTTCCCTCTGCATTATAAAAATATATTGCGGACTTCTAAATCTACGCCTTGCCTCAGCAAATTTAATTGTGTTACGCGACGAAAATGTGTGTGTGCAATGTGCGTACGGACGATTTTAAGAACAAATCACGATTCACCAAAAATTCCGTAATATTTTTTTTCTAAATTTTACAGTTTTTCTCGATTGCTTAAACACATTTCTTGAAACTATGCCTTGTATTGTCAAAACTGTAAACATAAATCCATAACGTCTCACCCAATTCCCCAAACATCCTATTTTCAGGTCAAAATGAAGCTCTACACTCAAAACCATTCACTCTTGCTGAAAAAACAAACTTTGCCCTCAGACAGGACACACAAGCCCTCAAAATCACACACACTACAACATAGTCTAACACACTGGTGCAATAAATTCAAAACAACATTTCCAAAACTGGTAAGTTATGTTGCTTGTGGTTCCCCCCTCACAAACCTTTTCACATGATGAACACAAAAGACACAACCAATGGATACACGGGCACATTTTTATTCATTCATGTACTACACAGTACAACACACACACATACAACAAAACAAACATTTTTTCCCTGTTTTACTTTTTTTTTATTCTCTCCTCTAATTTTTTTTTTTATATTTACTTACAGTAAGATGTGTGTGACCATCATATGACAGTAAAAAAGCACACACAAACCTTATTCTAATATGAAAATGTATTGGAATGGTAAAGAGTGTTGGTCGTGACAGGAGGGCCTTCACTCAAGTATACAATATGATGGATACGTCTAAGAATGTTCCACATATGGCTGAAATAACATCATTGGCCTAGAAAGACAACATTCTGGGAGTCAAGACTATAAAGGAGAAAGGAAGCCCTCCCTTCACTGTCACACTCTGCAGCCGCTCTGTGTGACTGTACGACTGCTGGCCTTTTCTTGCAAGAAAATACACCTCATCAAAGACTATTGGAAATGTTTGTCTCTTATTCAGTGATAGAATTTTGTTTGCCACCACTCCTCCCTGAAGGTTCTCGAGGCGACGGTAAAGCGACTCAAATTTGGCCTTACTCGTAGCCCAGCCTCCCTCATAGTCATACCATTGACTAACACATGGGCAACTAGAGTGGCTTGAATTTCATCTGAGACTGCTCGTCTTCTTGACCTTGCCCTTCCTCCTCCTCATTCTTATCCCTCCTCGATCTCTTCCTTCATGTCTTTCTGGATCAATTGTTCCAAGACTCAATAAACTGATTTGGGCCTTTTTTCTATCTATTGAAAGATCTGATTGATGTGTGTTAAATTTTGACTCTTAGTGTTTCCACCTGGGAAATTGTGTGCTAACTGAGTTGAAGCTGTGCTGACTTGAGTGCTGTTGCTTTATATCAATATTTAATATTGAATGCTAGTGCTTTCTAAATGACAACATGGTGTAGGCAATGAGAAATGAAGGGATTTGTGTGTAGAGTTTTGCAGTGACAGTTCAACAAATCTGACTCATGTGTCAAAACAGGGAATAGTGTTTATAGTTTAGTGAAATGGGTGTGCTTTTTGATAAATGGCGTTATGCTTTTGAAATTTTAGTTCAAAAGCCTGGTTATAGTGTTTAAGCAATCGAGAAAAACTGTAAAAGAATATATAGGAACAACTGAAACCACACGTACGCAAAAAGCACTTACTCTGTACGGCCTTAATCGTGTTAAGAAGTTTTTTTGGTAACACTTTACAATAAGTTTCATTAGTTAACTATATATGTTAATGTATTAACTAACATGAACTAACCATGAGCAATACATTTGTTACTGTATTAGTTCATCGTTGTTAACATTAGATAATAAAAATACAGCCGTTCATTGTTAGTTCATGTTAGTTCACAGTGCATTAACTAATGTTAACAAGATTTTAATAAAGTATTAGTAAATGTTGAAATTAACATTAACAAAGATTAATAAATGTGCAGTTTAAGTACAGTTCATTATAAGTTAATGTTAACTAATGTAGTTAACTAATGTTAACTAACGATCCTTATTGTAAGTGTTACCGTTATATTTCATCCTAACACGACTATAATTATATTGAAGTATGTTGCATTAATTGTATTATATAATCCATATGTAAAATTATATAATAAAATGATTAAATAATAAATTTTAATTGCATCTTAAATACATTTCATCATCATAGAGCTCTGTAATCTGGGCCTGTATTAAAGTCAAGTCACATTTATTTATATAGCGCTTTTTACAATACAGATTGTTTCAAAGCAGCTTTACAGAGATAACAGGAAAATAATGCAAAAAAGTTTGTTTCCAGAAGAAAATGAAGGAAGTTTATTGTGAGAACTGGTGAGACTGGCACACTTGGCATCCCTCGAGGATCGGGCGAGAGCGCGTCTGCAAACAGCGGCAAGTTTGACGAGAGTGACGAAAGGCTGTGAGGAAAGCAGTTGTGGAAAGCCCATATATGGAGATGGTTTGGGCGTGTTTTATGTAAATAACTAACCTTTTACACCTGGCCGCTCATTTACAATACTCCAAATTCACAAACATCAGAACAATGTTAAGAACAAATTAATGTGCGTATGAATGTGTTGAATTAGGCGGAGATTTTTGTGAGAAGTTCCCCTGTGCGTACAAATAGGAAATAATCCAAGCAATTATTAGCGAATGAGACCCATTGTTTGGTCTCAAGGGGGTAATCTTTCAGAAAAAACTGAAGCTTCCCCGGGCGCCGCCATTGATTAGCGGACCCTCACCTGCTGTTAGCAATCCATTGACTCCAATTCATTTTGGCGTCACTTTGACAGCGAATAACTTCACATCTGAGGCGTTTAAAGACTCCATTTATCCATTGTTTATTTCTAAAGAAACACGAAAATGTATAAAAGGCTCCATTACCTTGTATCTTACGTTATGGGCCCGTAGAAGCAGTTTTTGTAAAAATAGGCTAACGATTGCGTCATAACCACGCGACTCTCTGTCGCACAGTAGAGAGATTACCGCATGGACAGGAGGAGAAGCTCGCGGGCAATCGGGGGGACGTGGAGGCAAAATGACAAAATAATTAATCAGAATACTTAGCAAAAGTTTCTCCTGCTCCAGCTCATGGACAGCTCCTACTCACACTCTCCATCTCTGCAAGTTTCGGAAGGGAATGATTCAGATTTCTCTCGGCACAGCTACTAGAAGACAGACGGGTTGCTCACGTCACATCTACATCATCAAGCTCAGTTTGAGTCTGCGCAGTACGCTCGACCATCAGGAAGTGAGTGCTTCTAATTGACTTCACTTTTCTCCGTTGAATCCAATGGGGTCGCTATGTCCATTTCATTTACTGTCTATGTTTGGTCTGGGTGCGCTTTATAGCTTCCTGATCGTGACTTCACCCGCCTATGATGTCTCGTCACGCCATTGGACTGATTTCACACGTGCATCAGGACGCAATCACGAAGAGGCACTCAGTCAACTCTCATCGCAGCGTGAGTTCCCTTAAAAGGGCATGTTAATAGCCTTAGCAGGGTGCGTTCTTGTTCTATAACTCTAGGCATCAGTTAATTCAATTTAAGGTGATGCATAGATTGCACTATTCAAAATCTAAATGACATAGAATTTTCCCCACCGTTTCTCCTGCATGTGTAAATCTGCAGAGGGCTCTCTAACCCATCTCTTTTGGACATGCCCTAAACTTTATGAGTTTTGGTGTAACATATTTAAGTGGTTCTCTGATATGTATGGTTTTGTGTTTAACCCTGATCCAGAGATCACATTATATTCTGTTTCTTTGTCAGACCATAATGTCTCTGTTCAAAGCACTATTATTTATGGAATGATTATTGCTAAGAGCATCATTCTGAGGCTCTGGAAATCAGATACTGTTCCTCAGTTCAAACCCTGCTGACTTACCTCACTGGAATACTCCACATGGAGAGAGTGCGGTATGGAATTATGGGTAACCTTGATACATTTGACAGTATATGGCAACCATTTCTGGATCACCTTAACCAGTTTAACACCGACTCTGATCAGTGATGTAGGGCATTGTGTGCTGTCCGCTCTGCCCTCTTCTGAGTTTTTGTTTGTGCTTCATTACTGAAACTGCATATGGTTGTTCTTAGTTTTTTTTTAAGTTATCCTTTTTATTTTATTTTACTTTTTTATTGTATTCTATGGAAGCCCTGAACCGCAAGGTGAGAAAAAAAATAAAGAAAACTTATCTCGTTATTTCGACTTAATAAGTCGTTATTTCGACATAATAAGTCTTTATTTCGACATAATAAGTCATTTCGACATAAATATCTCATTATTACGACATAATAAGTCGTTATTTCGACATAATATCTCGTTATTTCGACATAATATCTCGTTATTTCGACATAAATATCTCGTTATTTCGACATAATAAGGGGACATTCTAATATGCATTAAGCTACATTTAGCGTTCTTATAATGAGTTTCTATGGGAGGAAAATGCTTAACGTCAAATTAAACGCTTTGCGTTCATATTCTGGACTTATCTGATTTTTGTAGTAGCCTATACTTTATTATGATTTTAGTATCATATTGATTAATAAATGCACGCACAATTATCCGTGAACTTGATAAATGTTGCAGATATGTTTTAGGCTATCCACAAACAAATTGCTTTCAATTATGTGTGCAAAATTCAGAATTCAACGAATGCAGTGCAACAACAACAAATAGTTAAATTAATATTAGTATTAATAATAATAATAATAATAATAATAATAATAATAATAATAATAATAATAATAATAATAATAGTCGCAGTAGTGCTAGGCTAAGGCAGTGCAAGCCAAGTCAAGTAAAACAGAGTTTCTTTGCGTTCATAGTCTGGACTTATCTGATTTTTTTGTAGTATACTTTATTATGATTTTAGTATCATATTGATTAAGAAATGCACGCACAATTATCCTTGAACTTGATAAATGTTGCAGATATTTTAGGCTACCCATAAACAAATTGCTTTCAAATGTGCAAAATTCAGAATTCAACGAATGTGCAGCAATTTGTACAAATAGAGACATTTTTAAATAAAAATGCCAAATAAGTTATTTGCCATTAATATGCAACGTTTTAGAAAAGTATAAATTAGTAGAATATCCAGTGTTATGAAAACAGTAGGTCAACAATGCATTCTATAATTCCCGGTCTTATTCTGCCCTCTAGTGGCATATCGAAATGAATACAAACCTTAACATATTTACTAACAGACCAAACACAGTAAATAATCATACTAATAAAGTATATGTACAACAAAATCTGATGAGCTCAGAATATACGCGTTTAATTCCACGTTAAGCAAATTGCCGAATACACTCAAATGAGATCGACTCAGACGTCAATAAATGGACGCGCAAATTATAATCACTAATACAAAATAAAACAAAAATGTCTTTTATACACAAAAATGTCTCTATTTGTACAAATTGCTGCACATTCGTTGAATTCTGAATTTTGCACATTTGAAAGCAATTTGTTTATGGGTAGCCTAAAATATCTGCAACATTTATCAAGTTCAAGGATAATTGTGCGTGCATTTCTTAATCAATATGATACTAAAATCATAATAAAGTATACTACAAAAAATCAGATAAGTCCAGACTATGAACGCAAAGAAACTCTGTTTTACTTGACTTGGCTTGCACTGCCTTAGCGACTATTATTATTGTTATTATTATTAATAATACTAATATTAATTTAACTATTATTGTTGTTGTTGCACTGCATTCGTTGAATTCTGAATTTTGCACACATAATTGAAAGCAATTTGTTTGTGGATAGTAGCCTAAAACACATCTGCAACATTTATCAAGTTCACGGATAATTGTGCGTGCATTTATTAATCAATATGATACTAAAATCATAATAAAGTATAGGCTACTACAAAAATCAGATAAGTCCAGAATATGAACGCAAAGCGTTTAATTTGACGTTAAGCATTTTCCTCCCATAGAAACTCATTATAAGAACGCTAAATGTAGCTTAATGCATATTAGAATGTCCCCTTATTATGTCGAAATAACGAGATATTTATGTCGAAATAACGAGATATTATGTCGAAATAACGAGATATTATGTCGAAATAACGAGATATTATGTCGAAATAACGACTTATTATGTCGAAATAACGACTTATTATGTCGAAATAACGACTTATTAAGTCGAAATAACGAGATATTATGTCGAAATAACGAGATATTATGTCGAAATAACGACTTATTAAGTCGAAATAACAAGATAAGTTTTCTTTATTTTTTTTTCTCAACTTGCGGTTCAGGGCTTCCGTAGTATTCTTCTCCGATTTAAGGAAATAATGTTATATCTTTTGACTTGATAGTTTTACCCAGGGCCTAAAACTAATTGTTTTGCCACACCTGCCAATGGCCGGTGACTTAAGAAAATTTACCGGCCAAAAATATTTTTTACTAGCCATGACACAAAAACAGGCAGGACACCAACATTATAGATACCAGTGAAAATTCACACTCCTCTATTCCAATTTGATACCACAGCTAAAACTACTAGTTTAACTAATAGAAATGTAATAGCCTACATTTTTAAAGACAAGTAAACAGCCAGTAATACAATACACTGTTAACCCTTGCTGTAAAATTCTGACAATATTATACCATTTTCCATTAAAACAGTAATATACCGTAGAAAATAAAAGTAGCCTACAGGAATATACTGTGAATTAACAGTGCTCAAAGTCGACACTCAGAGGCTGTTTTCCCAATCACACCCTATACCCTCATTCACTATTCCCTACATTAGTTCACTAATATAGTCCACTTGAATGAAAAGAAGTGAGTGAATTGAGACACTGATGAACACCTGATAAGCAGAATCACTGAAGGACAGAGAAACAAGAACAGAAAAAAGAGAAACACAAAAACTACAACTGACTTCCAGCCACACTGAGCGTGAAACCAGTTTACAAACCAGTTTACGATTATTTCTTTCATACATGTACAAAAGTTCTTGTTGAGAATTAACAGAGATTTAGTTATTAATAAAGTTTGTTGTCACCATGATGGAGATCAGTATTTGCTTTAGTTGGTCTCTTGTCCCTTGACTTCTTACCAATCATCTCTCTCTCTGGCTGCTTTAACAGTGAGTTTATAAAACACATTTGTTATGGCAAGAAAAAGTCAAGAGGAAGATGATCAGGTGTTTTTATTTTTTTGTGATGATGTCACAATCTTCCTGGACATGCCTGATTTTCAGATTTTTCCTGTATATAATCAATGAAATTATAGTTATCTCATATTTAGCATATATCTGTGAATCTACAAAATGAAATAAATATTTCTGTAATCAGGTCTTCTGAAGAATATTGTAATCATATAGTGCATTCAATTTTATTTTACTCCTGCTTGACTCAGACCCACACAGACATCAACAATCAGCATATGAATCTCAACAATGGTGAAAAGTTTCATGTCGCAATGCATGCTAGGTTCCAGGATAATATAAAACTCCCAGCATGCACTGCTGCATGAATAATAATAATAATAAAAAAGAAATATTGCCACCATTGTTGAGATTCATGTGCTAAATTGTGATATCTCGGTGTTTCTAAAACACAGTGTAGTTCTGTTTCTCTGGTTATGCATCGTGTGTTTAAAAAAAAAAAGAGTCATTGTATCTTATTGCTGCGTTTTCACAGTGGTGGTAATGTAACACTTTTGATTGAGGATTAAACTCTGAATAAGTGAGAATGAATTCCTTAGTGAATGAACAGGCAATATGATGATTTTGTCATCATAATCATTATAACTGCAGTCATTCATAAACTGTGTGTGCACAAGTGTGACTTGCAAAAACACAGCTCAAGCAGCAAAAGAAAAACTAATGTTTTAGCATCAGCATCCCAACTAAAGCAAGCACTGATCTCTATAACGGTAACTTCAAACCAAACATTTTCAATTAAACATCTCAATAACAACTTCTGTATGACAGAAATAAAGTCATACTGGTTAATAATAAGTGTAATAATGTGTAATGGCTGGAAGTCAGTCGTAGTTATTGTGTTTCTCTTTTCTTCAGTGATTCTGCTTACAATCACTTACATATTCCCTTAATTATCTCACTGCATCGTTACTTTTTACTCGTAGTGTGGATTTCCCTGAGGGGTTGAAAGGGTTAACTGTGTAAGATAAAAAAGACACACCCACAAAATGTATTTTAACAGTAATAAACTGTAAGTTATAAAACAGGTTTATACTGGCAACACTGTTGCCAGTAGTTTACTGTAAAATTAATTTTTTGGGTCACCATTGTGCAGAAGAGTAGAGCCTGTGCTTCAGTCCAGCAGAAGATCTACAAACATTGATGATTTGCTGCATGTTGCTTTATTTAACAGGCGGTGACTGTGTAGTTGCTGATCCAGTGGAAATCTCTTTATGTGCAATAGTTTTTTAGTGGTCTCAAATGAAAGAAGTTCACAGTAATACTTTGCTCATATTATTAATGCATTATAAATTTAAGTTAATACATTTAAATGACAGTTGGTCAATTTAAGGCAGTCGGTTTCTGCAAGTGTAATTAGTTAACTGTAATTTAGTGCATTTTTACAGAAACAAACTAGATTACAGTAAAGAACTGTACAATTAACAGTATTTTACTGGCAACAGTGTTGCCAGTATTTTACTGTAAAAAAACCCGGTAAGGTCTAACAGTGTACGAACAAAAAATCGAATTAAAAGCAAAAGTGCAAATAAATACAATACAATACAATACATACAAATGAAATAAACAGGGCTCTTAGTTTTCAGGTACCAATATTCAATCAATCAGGCTAATCAAATAAATAACACTGCATAGTCTTTCTTCATATGCTTTTTAAAGTTCAAGAGCAGTGAGTGTTTTTTTCTTTGTCCTTTGTTGTTTGGTTAACATTAAAAACGCACAGACAGTAGCGGGATTATTAGGATGCTGTCACTTTAGGACCGAATGCACTCATATACCAGACTGTTATGTATTCCTTGATCATGCGTTTTGTGTTTGCATTCACTTTAGACATAACAGACTATTTTTTATAAGATACTCGCAGAGACAGGCGTTTTTTGACATAATTTTGAGTGAATTTGTCTATTGAAGCTGTAGGAAACTCAGAAGCGAAGACCAGGAGACTTGGTTGTATCTTCACGGGATTCTTTATTGAGAACACGAGCTGTGGTAGCTGCAGTCATCAAGTCTGACTAAGGGAACTTTATATGGTATCTTATACACTGTAAAGCCCAACAAGTTAAGCTAACTCATTTCATTTGAGGAAACCGATTGCCTCAATTCAATTAAGTTTATAAAAACAATAGTTATGAGTACTCTGAACTTATTTTTAGTTGAGTTTACTAAAAGTAGATATACATTGCAGTCAATAAATTAAGTGATTAATTAAGTGATTATTGAGCATTAGTGATTAACACCTGCTGTTAACGAGCAGAATCAATGAAGGAAAGAGAAACACAAGAACTACAACTGACGTCCAGCCACAGCCTTAGATGAAATCAACTCAAGATAAAAGATGTTTAAATCTCTAAAGATCTCAGCAGAGGAGGATTAAACCACTACACAAACAGCATTACCAGCTTCACTTATTACTAAACAGTTTGACTTTTGTCATGCGTCTACAGAAGTTGTTGAGAATGAACAGAGGGTTAGATGATAATGATTTATTGAGTTTCATTTAAAGACACCATGATAGTGATCCGTGTTTGCTTTAGTTGGGCTCTTGACCCTTGACTTTATAACACCAGTTTTTCCTCTGGCTGCTGTAACTGAGTGTTTATAAAACACATTTGTTATGGCACATACGCCAAAAGAAAATATGAGCATGTGGTTGTGCTAAGATAATAAAAATCATCATTTAGTGACTTGATTCTCTGATCTTTTCCAGAGCCTAATCTCTGATTAGACAGGTGATGTATTATTTGTATTATTCATTATAATAGAACTGATTCTGCTGTAAGACCCATTGTTGTGACAATCAGGTTTTAAAAACCTCTATGGTATCATGCTGACTTACACAGTAATCAAGAATCAACATATGAATCTCAACAATGGTGACCATTAAAAAATGATTTATGCCGCAATGCATGCTGGGAGCCATGGATAAGTTTTGTATTATGCTAGTACCCAGCATGCATTACAGCATGAATAATTTTTTAATGGTCACCATTGTTGAGATTCATATGCTGATTCTTGATGTCTGTGTGAGTCGTAGTAAGGCAATACCTTTTCTGTGAAACTTTTTGTGCACAACTATTTGTAAAATCCTTCATATTATCTGATGGTCACAACATGGCTAGCTCTTTTGCTGTAGAATCACAGTTTTGAGTGAAACTAATATGTTGCCCTTTTAATCAGAGATCAGACTCTGAATGAAATCAGTGAATCAAGTCACTAAATGATGATTGTCATCATCAGTTCTTTACCATCAACACTCGATCAGACTTTTCCTTGGCTTTTGTGCCATAACAAATATGCTTTATAAACACTCAATTACAGCAGCCAAAGAAAATCTTAAGTGCAAAAGTCAAGGGCCAAGAGCTCAACTAAAGTAAACGCGGATCTCCATTATGGTGACCTTAAATGAAACTCAAATCATCAACTTCTAAACCTTTGTTAATTCTAATAAGAACTTCTGTAGACGAATGGCAGTAGTAATAAGTGAAGCTTGTAGTAATAAGTGAAGCTTGTAATGTTGTTCGTGGAGTTGTTTAATCCTCCTCTGCTGAGATCTTGAGATATTTAATGTCTTCTTTTATCTCCAGTTGATTACATCTAAGGCTGTGGTTGGAAGTCAGTTGTAGTTCTTGTGTTTCTCTTTCCTTCAGTGATTCTGCTTGTTAACAGCAGGTGCTCATCACTAATGCTCAATCATCACTTAATTAATCACTTAATTATACAATTATCATTCTGGGATCTAGAAATGTTCTATAACTCATTCAGTTTGAGTTCTGTTTCAGTCATTCAAGTTTCGGTAATATTTGAGTGCTGTGAACTCAATTGTATTTAGTACATATTACTGTTAGGTTTTACAGTGTAGGCATTCAGTGGGCAGTCCTTAAAGGTGCTGACAGTCCTTAAAAGTGTTGACCTTACACACTGCCTTAGAGATGACAACTAAATCTAATCACCTAAAGACAATAGAGGCAATTACCCCCAACTGGAGATAATGGTACCCCCCAAATTGTATAAACATCACATGGTCACAAGAACTAAGACTATGTAAACATTCACACATAGTTTGACTCTCAGTAGGAAGATCAAATACTGACAAAACCCCTTCAATGGAAACTATATTGAATCTAATCAGTAAGTTGATGCCATCATGTTCACCTTGAATGCCCAATACAGTATAGTTCACCTTAGTTTTTCATGTGATGTTATGTAAGGATGTAGGATCAGCAGATCTTAAACATATTCTTAAATTTGTAATCCTACAAAGCACAGAAAGGCATGTATTGGCGACTATTAATTTTAGGCCCTGGTTATACCACTTGACATTTTTAAAGTTGTTACATTTAAATACTGTACAAGGAATCAATGCAATCACACCAGTGAGGAACCAGTATTACTACCGTCACCTCCAACAGGTTCAAAAGCAGTGGAGTACTCCTTCTCCTTCTCCTCAACTCTGTTGTGACTCTTACCTTGACAATAAGTGTTTGCACATTGGAGATTTTGTTCTGCGGAGAGACGTGCTGCTGCACTGCATGTTGGGCTCCCCGGACCGTCACAAGGATGAGAGTGTAGGAGAGGATGATGACGGTGCAGGGTACGATGTAACAGAAGAAGAAGAGGCAGATGATGTAGATCATGGCCGGTGTGCTGTAGCTGGGCGCGTGCCAGTCGATACAGCAGGCGGTGCCGTAAGGCTCTGACCCGTACTGACCCCAGCCTGAGAGCGGACCTACTGCAAACACTGCAGCATAACACCACACTCCAACCAGCAGCAAACGGGCATGGGACGAGGAGAACTTATTACCTGATAAAACACACACATGGCAATGATCAGAACTATAAACTACCATGCTACTTAAAATGCTACTTTGCAGAGTAGTATTTATAATATACATGCAAATTTCTATATGTTTAGAGCAGTGTTATTTTTGTATCATTAAGATACTATGATTTTAATTTCCAGCGCAGCCCCTAATAAAACGTCCTCATCTGACTGTATGGGAACATTCTGTTAACGTCCCAAATGTCCTCTTTGTAACGTTGCTGCGTGACCATAGAATAGCCAATATGCAGCGTCCCCCTAAAGATATATCGGGAACGTTATTATATGACCAACAGAAGACCGTGTGGGAACGTTCTGTTAACGTTCTGTCTGGCCAATCAGAGCAGAGTATTGGGATTTAGAGAGATTGATTCATCCATCGAGTCGTTTGAGAATCATTGAACAATGTGGTGATGTGCAATGTATATTATGAGAAAATGAAAGTGTTTTTTGACCTTTGATGCATGTAACCCTGTTGTAGCAGACCTCCAAAACAAAATTAGTAAACTTTAAAATGGCATAATAGGGGCAATTTAATTCTCTTTTACCTTTATTTAACTGTCAAAAGTACAAAGAAAAGATGTTCAAAGTTTTCACTGACCAACTTAAGTGTTGGGACTGAGAACTTAATGCCAAGCTGACATGGACTCATCTGACCACAGCATACATTTCCACTGTCTTTTAGACCATCTGAGCTCAGGCCCAGATAACCCAGTGCTATATCTGCATTAAACAGATGTATAGATTTCTCTGTATAGACTCATGTATAGAGTCACAATTCAAGTTGCAAAAACTGAGACATCCCTTTTGCACGCAATCCCCTCACCTATTACCAGTTAATTGTGGACTGTTTTTAATTATTATTAATATTAGAAGTAGTAGTATTGAAAAGTAGGCATTAAATAAACACAAATTGGCTTCCATAAATTTCCTCTGGTGGAAAGCAGGTGGCAGTATTTCGTTTACTGTAGTTTAAACAGTATTTTGTGTATTATTCTTAAGGTCCCAGAAGCAATAACTCACCAAAAGATGACCAGTTGATGGAACAGCATTATAATGTATTTAGTCACACCATGTAGACTGCTGCACTTTCAGCATTTTAAATAGACAAATAAGTTGCCTGGATCATGGTAATGGAGTGATGCTTCAGGCCCAAATAAATATGGCAGGCGTTTGCTGCATCCTCCCCGCTGAGCACTCAGAACCAACCTACAAGACTGTAAATCAGGGTTTTTTGCCCATGATTGTGATTTGCATAAGTCCTTGGGTGAAATTCAGAGCTAAAACAACACAGACAGTATATGTGCAAATAAACACAACCATAGATAAAGTTTATTCAGAAACCCCACAGTTCGTAATCCCCCCCCCCCTCCCTCTCCCCTCTCAATCAAATAACACTCAATCAAAATGAACTAAACCATCATAATTTAACTGCTCATCTGTGCAGCTACATAACATGAAAGAAAATGGAATGTAAATGGAATTCATGGTACGTTTAACTCTATTAACCAATTATCTTATTTTGCTGAATCACGTCCTGCAGTAAATGTAGTAGCCTGTGAAATTTAAATTTCTAATTGCTGGAACTTCAAGCAAAAAAAAAAATGTATAAAAATTCTCAATATGGCACAACAGCTTCAGCACAACATAATCACAATATGTTAAATAATAATAATAATAATAATAAAAAAAGTCAGGGCCTCAGTAATGTACCATAAAAGAGGGCAACTGAATCCGAGCTTCAGAGTTAGCCTGTAGGAAAATATTATCGCTCCAGTGAAGGAAAGGGTTTAAGCATCCAGCTAAACTCACTCACAGCAATGAGTGAGTGAGAAAGGTTATAATCACTTTAGCCTTTGGCTTTAAAGTACCACCATAAAAATACAGGAAAACTTGTAGGAACTTGAAAAAGAAGTATTTTACAATGGATAAAAATAAGCAGTCTACAATTAGCAGGTCGAAGACGGAGTGGAGTGTTAATCTGACCATAGTTCAAGCAGTCCTAGTTTACCAAAATAAACCAGCACAGACGCACACATCTAATCACATCTTATACAATCAAATGTATTATTTAAGTAAAAAACAAGTTAGCTGTGCATTAGGCTATTTTTGAGAACAGCTGCCCTGAAATGTTAAATTACGGTTTGAGGTTTCGAACAAAAGATTTGTCTGTGCGCAGACGATGTTTTGTTGTTTGTTGCAGCACCAGAGGTTAGTATCCCTAGGTTGATGTCCATCTTAAAAAAATTTGCCACTTACTCGGGATATAAATTAAATGTTCAAAAAACACAAATCTTAAGTTATAACTACACCCCTCAGAATGACATGCTGAGTAGATTAAAAAGTTAAGTGGAATTCATCAAGTATTAAGTACTTGGGTATTATAATAACAAAGGATATTTCTAAATTGTTTGATGGCAATTATGGCTCTATAAGCAAGAACATTAAATTAGATATAGATTGGTGGTCCCAACTGCCCTTAGAGATGCATAACAGGATAGATACAGTAAAAATGAACATGCTCCCCCGACTCTTATACCTCTTCCAATCCTTACCAGTCGAAGTTCCGTTAAAACAGTTTACTGAATGGGAAAAGTGGACTTCAAGATTCGTATGGGGGGGTAGGAGGCCAAGAATTCAGCTACCGAAAGAGAAACGGGGTCGATCACTGCCATGTTTATCAGATTATTTCAAAGCAGCCCAGCTAAGACCTTTAGCATGCTGCTGCAACCCAGAATATATTATAAAGTATTTGGAGATCTCGCAGCTGACTGTACCATTGCAGTCAGTGCTGGGTAGCAAACCTTTATATGAACAGTATTCTAAAAGTTTAAATCAATGGACTAAGGTCCCTTTTAGATTATGGTTTAAAGAATGCAAATCACCGTTACATGAAAGACAATCTAGACTATTAAGATGAGTTGCTTTTGACCCTGACTTTAAACCAGCAAGGGCTGATGGGAGGTTTCAGCTCTGGTATAGGCTTGGCATCACCTCTTTTAGTTAAATTTCATCAAAGGGAGAATTAGATATCTTTCAGGAGATTTCTGATAAATATGGTCTGGGAAAACTTGATTTTTTTAGGTACTTACAAACTAGGACTTATTTTAATAAAGAGATACGATACATGGAGAAGCATGACACCAATTTAACTGATCTATTTATCGACATGTATAAAAATAAAGATAATAGTAAACTTGTCTCAAAACTATATCTAGCCATTCAATCCATAGAGAAACAATCAACAAATAAGGTTAGATTAAAATGGGAAAAAGAATCTGGTCTAGGTATTTCAGAGGAAGACTGGCTGAATATCGTCTCGGTTACTAATGTAACCCTCGTTCCCTGAATGAAGGAACACGAGACGTAACGTTGACGTGACGGTGTAATTGGGATCACTTCAGGGAGCCCTATCAACTTTGAGTGTCTACAGAACGAGCCAATGAACGTTGGCGTGCGTGAATCGCGTCACGAGCCCCGCCACGCAGCACGGGTATAAACAGGAAGCGGGTGCACGCACATATCGTTTTTCGCTGAGAAGCCAAGATAGTGACGGCCATACAGCGATGGTCAGCAACAGTGGCGACGGGACGTTACGTCTCCCGTTCCCTGCTTCAGGGAACGAGGGTTACATTAGTAACCGAGACATTCCCTTTCAGTCGCTCACGTTCGACGTAACGCCGACGTGTCAATGTAATTGGGATCCCTTGGAAAACGCCACGGTTGCTGCCACATCCAGCGCCCTACGCTGGGGCGGAAGGCCTGCGTAGAGGGAGTTCAACTGTTGTTCCATTATACCCCACACAGTGGAACTCTTGGATAACACTGGGAGAGCGTGCCTTTCCAGGGGAGAGGGACACTGCAGAAGCCACATCCTGCCCGAAGGGAGGTACCATGTGGAGAATACACATATGGACTGGCCGGTAGGGGCAGTGCAACATATGGAATATCAATGGGGTAGCTCCAGCCTGAGAAAGGGGAGACAACACCGGACAGTGACGGCAGAGCGGACTCTGCCAAGGGAAAGACACGGGCTCACCGCAGGGAGCTGATCGTGGAAGAATACGTATATGGGATCGCTGCAGGGATCACCACATATGGAACCCAGCCTAGTACAAGTTACACGTAGCATACGAGCACTACCTGCTGGTAGAAGCGAGCACACAGGAAGAAACCGGCTCAACACGTAGGCTATAAAACCTAGCGAACGTGTTAGGTGTCACCAAGCCCGCAGCTCTACAGATGTCTGTCAGCGACCCAGGAAGAAGCGACACCCCTAGTGGAGTGGGCTCTCAACCTGGGCGGGGCAGGGCACGCCTTGGGCTTCGTAAGCCAAGGCGATGGCATCCACTATCCAGTGGGCCATCCTCTGCTTGGAGACAGACTTTCCCTTCTGCTAGCCTCCGTAACAGACGAAGAGCTGATCTGAGGTCCTGAGGCTTTGCGTTCTGTCCACGTACATACGCAGAGCGCGAACGGGACAGAGAAAAGCCAGGGCTGGGTCTGCCTCCTCCGAAGGCAGCGCTTGCAGGTTCACTACCTGGTCCCGGGAGGGAGTGGTAGGAACCTTGGGCACGTATCCGAGCCGAGGTCTCAGGATCATGTGAGAGTTATCCGGACCGAATTCTAGGCACGATTCGTCGACCAAAAATGCATGCAGGTCCCCGTACCCTCTTCATAGAGGCCAATGCAACCAGGGGCCGGTTTCACAAAGCTATTTTAGACTGGTCTATAGTGTTAGACTAGTCTAAAATTTGCTCATAGACTAGTCTAATGCAAGTTAGACTGTTTCACAAAAATAAAGACTGACTTAATTTAGACCAAAAAAATTAGACACCTTACCCCCAGGCTAACTTAGGTTTAAGACTCTATGTTACCTTGGCAACCAGCAGTAACAATCAGTTAGCCTACATTACAAACAGCCAGAAGAAAAGGGAAAATGGCTCATAATTTAAACATTTCTTCTTGTTACTACATTCCCAAGTAAAATGTCCTTGTAACTGTTAGGGCCGTTACATAGTCAACGCGAGCAACGATCGACGCGCTCCCTTTCATAGTCTAAACAGTGGACGCAAGCGTCACGGGCGATGCGTGAAATGCAATACACCGCTCACGCAACAGGGAGTAGTAGAGTCATAGTGGAGTCATAGCTCTGAATGCCCGTCTATTTCGCTTCAAACGCTCGCTTTGGACGTGCGAATGGATTCAAAATGTTCAAGCGTCGAACTAGACGCGATAGACGCGGATTTGACGCTCTATTCGCGTTTGGTGTGAACGCAGCATAATAACAGGCTGCGATGCCAAGATTGCAATGCTGGAATGTGTGTGTGTGTGTGTGTTTCAGAGAGAGAGAGAGGCACGGGCGCGATCGAACAGTGGAAACATAAAAACATACTCCGTCATTTATACTCCTCCAACAAACACATATTTTCCGCTGGGGTAAACTGCACTGAGCGGTTGAATGCGCTTACTCGATCCGCCATGTTTTTTGTTTTGAAAAGTGTCTTATTTTACCCAGAATGCATTGCAGTGTAGTCCTACTTAAGATAGTCAGAGTCTTAAGTGCTTTGTGCAACGGTCTGATTTAGATGTCTATCTGAAGTCTGACTATCTACTATATCTAAGCCATAGTCAAAGTCTATCTTTGTGAAACCGGCCCCAGGTGTACTGTCTTATGGTGTGTTCACACCAAACGCGAATTTAATTATTTGCGCGAGTAGATTACATACAAAGTCAATGCAAAGACGCGAATTCGCGCCGGGCGGCGCGAATGACGCGAATTGGGCGACGCGTTTGCCGCGAAAGCTCGATAATCGCCTCAAACGCGTCTTCCGCGCAAGTTGAAAAATTTGAACTCGAGCGGAAGATTCGTATGACGCTTTGTTGCGCAAGCCAATCAACGAAGAGCTCATTGATATGTCCGGTTACTATCACTGTTGTCGAAAATGGAGGAGATGCTAATTGTTGCCGTCTGTGGGTACCCAGAAATATACGATACAACATCATACGCGTACAGAGACAGGACAAAAAAGGAGATAGCTTGGAGAAAAATAAGCGAGGAAGTTGGACTACCTGGTAAGTGATGAAAATATACACCCTTTACATGATTCTAGCTATTTTTTACATTATTATGAACTTGTTAGCACTGGCATTAGCCAAAGTTAGATGAGCCCGACATTCAAGGGTTCGACGCCGGGATATTTCTCTGGTTTATTAGTAGTGTTAACGTGTATTTCTTGTCAGAGGAGACAATCCGTAGAAAGTGGAAGGGTCTCAGGGACACTTACGTCAAGGAGAAAAAGAAAGAGACAGAGAGAAAGAGTGGGTCAGGAGCAAACCAGGAGAAGAGGTGGAAGTACTCTGCGGTCTTTGTCTTTCCTCGACCCCTTCGTTACCCCGAGAGAGACCAGTGGTAACATGGGGTGGGGGGTTGAGGATAACAGGACCGCAGAGTATACAGATGGACCAGGCAGGAGTCAAGACACAACTGCAGGGCCATCAGAGCGTGACATGGGAGGTTGGTTGCGCAAACACAGGAAAATCATACGGAAAATATTTTACAGAAGAATAACTAGCTGTTTTCTTTAGATCAGTAAAGATATTTCAAAAGTATAGATATCATGGCTGGAAATGTATGATGTATTCAAATGATTTATGTAGTAATGTACACTGAAAGCTTGAATAATCTTCATTCTGTCAGACAAAACCAAGACATCTTTGTTATATTGTCACTTCACAGACATGGCTGATCCATCATCAGATGGTAGTGAGGCAGAGGCTCTGAGTGCTGCTTACTCTGCTGAGTCTGGTGCTGCTGCTGTTGCCTCATCCCTGCCAAAACCGCCTAGAGGTATGTACATGATAAAAGTTTTTCTGCATTTTTTTATGGTACGAGTATTATTTATTTATTATATTCCCCTTTCATATTTGATCCATGTATTTTTGTCTGTTTCCTGATTTCAAACTTAAAAACAAAACAAAAAAATAAAATAAACATTAACTAATTTTTACAAACTATTCCATGGATGGAATTCAGAATATATTCAAAGAATGTGTTTCCTTTTCATATAGACAGAAGGACTCAGAGGGCTAGGGAGGCGGAGATTGAGAGGCTGCTGCTTCAAACATTGCAGAGACCAGCCCCACCTGCCCCACCTCCACCCACAGAGGATGAGCTTTTCTTCCAAAGCCTGCTTCCTTCCTTACAACGATTGCCACCACAACAAAAAGAGTTTGTTAAATTTCAGATTCATAAACTGATTTATGAATCGAACACTGTGACACTGAATCTGGAGCCAGCAGAAGGTTGGAACTAATCCTTTAAGTTGCACATACACTTTATCATTTTTGTTTATTTATTATTAGCAAATGTTCACAAATCAGTTTTTAAAGTGTTAAAGTATTAAAGCAATTTGTTTGAGAATGAACTGTTTGTTGTTGTTGTTTTTTTAACCAAAATATAAAGGTAACAAAATGTGCCTTTCTACATGTCATGACTCTAGAACAGTCTGGGGTATGTTGGAGTAATTTATTTATTAATATTAAATAAGGGGATTTATTAACATGTATTAATATTCGAGGGGGGTCCAAACACACAGTATTTTTTTTTCCTACTATGGAAGTCATTGGGGTCCATCAACTGTTTGGTTACTGACATTTTTCAAAATATCTTCTTTTGTGTTCAGCAGAAAAAAGAAATTCTTACAGGTTTGGAACAACCTGAGGGTGAATAAATGATGACAGAATTTTCATTTTTGGGTGAACTATCCCTTTAACATATAAAAAACAAAATAATACATACAAAATAAATACAAATTAGCAATATGTCAACACATCAGTGTTATAGTGCTTGTGCACTAGACTAGACAGCATCTTGCCATGCTACAGTTCCCTCTGCAGAGAAGTAGGATGTGAAGGCCTCCCTGACCCTGACGGCTTCTCTAGCAGAATTGTTTGCAGAAAGTCTTCCCAGACCTGGCAGTGGCTCCACCTCACCAACTGGGATGATCCTCCTCACCGCAGGTGTCTGGGATGTCCTCCGCAAAAAATTATGGAGAACACAGGTGGCTTTGACACACATCTCAGCAACATCATGGTGGACCTCAATGGCACGCCTGTACATCCTCCACTGGGATGAAAGGATCCCAAAGGCATTTTCAACCACCAATCTAGCCCGGGAGCCCTCAGAAGGCAGTTGGAGGGTACCTGATTGTAGTGCTTGACCAAAAGTGGAGTTGGCAAGAATTCCACCATCGCTGGTTCTCCCGTAGCCCCCGACATCAATTACCCTGAAACAATATTGGGCATCCACAACTGCCAAGAGAACTAAGGAGAATGTTCCCTTGTAATTAAAAAACTGGGATCCTGAGTTTGGAGGTGCTTTCAGGACAACATGTTTCCCATCAAGAGCTCCACAGCAGAGAGGAAAATTACACCTCTCTTCAAACTTCACTGCGATTGACCTCCACTCCTCAGTGGAGGGCACAGGCATGAAATCTTCTACAAGGCTGTCCCAAATTGCAGAGGCAACATCAGGGACAATCATGGACACTGTAGAGACCCCAACACGGAAGCTGTTGGCGATTGTCCTGAAGGAGTCACCTGTGGCAAGGTATCTGCAGCATAGAAAACATTTAAAATCAGTTGTGGTGCAGATTTAGTTTTTATATTTTTTGGTTTATTAATTAGTATTTATTCCTATTTTTAATGGCATTACCATAATGATTTTTTTTACTGTAATGTATTTAAAATAGGCTACGTTTATGTAGCCTATACTTAATGCAATAAATGTATTTTAAATAGATGTTGGTATATATATATTTTCACTAGGTATATATATATTTTTACTAGGTATATTGAGCAGCTACAGTGCTTAAAGATCCAAACTCCATTCAGAAAATCAGACTTACTAAAGCCTGACAAAACAGACTTACTAAAATTCAGAGTCTATACAAATCAACATAATTAATTTGTTTCGGCATGTTTTTCATACATTTATTAGAATTAAATCACAGCAAAAACGATAGATATGCTGTATATTTATTGGTATTGACGTTATTTTGTGAAACTGTCCCTGACCTGAGACAAATGGACAGGCGTTCCGCAGATGAGACGGATCGCCTGTAGTTGGTGTCCATCCGAGAAATCCAGTCAGCGACCCTAGCAAGCAGGTTATCAAACTGGGCACCCGTCATTCTCAAATAGCGCTGGAAGCGGCTGTCATCCAGGCGCAGTTCCTGGAGAAGACGGTGAAATTCACCGAGTTGAGTGCGCCTCTGGATGGTGCTGTGAACCCAGACACGTCGGCGTTTGGCTTTCCTTCGTATTTGGGACTTCCACAACAAGTACAGAGCAGCAATATCTTTTATTTCAGACATGACGAAAACATACGGCAGAAAGAAATTGTGGTGTTGTTGTTGATGATGATGACACACTCCTTTTCGCGGGATGTTTTTATTCGCGAGTGACGCGGACGCGCGAATGGACACAAAGTGGTCAAGCGTATAACTAGATGCGATAGACGCGAATTTTACGCTCTGTTCGCGTTTGGTGTGAACACACCATTACAGGACAGAATTTTTTACTCAGCTGATTGCACAACAAGTACAGAGCAGCAATATCTTTTATTTCAGACATGACGAAAACATGGCAGAAAGAAATTGTGGTGTTGTTGTTGATGATGATGACACTCCTTTTCGCAGGATGTTTTTATTCGCGAGTGACGCGGACGCGCGAATGGACACAAAGTGGTCAAGCGTATAACTAGATGCGATAGACGCAAATTTTACGCTCTGTTCGCGTTTGGTGTGAACACACCATTACAGGACAGAATTTTTAACTCAGCTGATTGCAAAGGCTCAAAGGGTGGTCTCTGAAGTGCCAAAAGGACCAGAGACAAACCCCAAGAGGGTACAGAGAGCGGACAAGGCGGATTTAGTCTGCTCGCCTCCCTCAGGAACCTGATGATCAGGTAGTGCTTTCCCAAAGACTTACCTTCAACTGCATCGTGATGTGCGGCAATCGCGGCAACATACACTTTGAGGGTGGAGGAGACAGCCTTCGCTCCAACCCTTTTTGCAGGAAGGAATGCACGGCTCTGATCGAGCAAGTTCGGGGGTTTTCGAACATGCGCCTGAAAATCAGCTAGACCACCTGGGGATGGAGTCGCCATTCTCACTGTAGCACCTGCTGCCGTGTGAGCTCGTCGGCTGCACGGTTGAGCAGGCCCAAAGGAAACAAAAGATTATCCGCCTGGCCCTCCACCTGGGGAAGGAGCCAGTCCGATCCACCTCTGGGTCGCCCGTCTCAGGGTTGTTTGCACCTGCACTTGCCTCCTGGTTTGGCAGCGGCCTGGACGGGCAGGGCCGACGTCCTGCGGCTTGTTCCACGCTGTGCCTTAGGTGGTTGCTGCTGCTGGGGCTTAGCGGGAGCAGAGGACGCCACAGGAGGTCGACCTCGGCGACGAGCAGACGAAGGCATCTGTGGCCGGCGGACGGGTGGGGGCAGCAGTGGTCCGCCGGGGCAGGATGTGTCGGATTGCCTCCGTCTGCTTCTGGGCGGCCGAGAACTGTTGGGCAAAGCTCTCGACCGCATCGCCGAATAACCCAACCAGGGACAGAGGGGCATCCAGGAACCAATATTTATCGGTGTCCCTCATATCGGCCAGGTTGAGCCAAAGGTGGCGGAGCTCCCGGAGGAGCTCTGGGTCAGAACTGCCCTCGTGCATGTCCATGAGCGCCTGGGCCTGGTGGACCTGCAGGAGCTATGGCATGCAGGGCAGAAGCAGCCTGTCCACAGGCCTTGTAAGCCCTCGCCGTGAGACCTGACGAAAACCTACAGGCCTTGGACGGGAGGCGTGGATTCCCCCGCCAGGAGGAAGCGGATGCCGGACACAATTGCATCGCAACGGCACGCTCCACCGGCGGGAGATCCACATACCCCATGGCTGCTCCACCGTCGAGGGTGGTGAGGAGGGAGGAACCAGCAGGCCACAGCCGGGCACTATACGGTGCCAACCAAGATCTGGTGAGCTCTTCGTGCACTTCCGGGAAGAAAAGCAGCGGTGCAACACGCTGAGAAGCAGCACGGCCCACCCAGAGAAACCAATCATCCAGCCGAGAAGGTTCGGGACGTGGTGGAGGGTTCCACTCAAGCCCGACCTTCTCGGTGGCCCGGGAAAGCATAGCTACCCACTCTGGATCGGACTCGGACAACACTACACTCCCCGAAGGGAACTGTTCTGTACAGGCGACTTCCACCAGCTCGGGTATGTGGAGAGAATTCTGTTGGCGGAATCTTATTAGATACTTTGTTACCCCCAAGTTATAATCTATTCAGACTTGCGAGAAGGGAAGTGTTCTATGTTGGAGGAAATGCGGGGAACGGCTGGCAGACCATTTTCATGTATTCTGGAGCTGCCCAGCCATTCAGTCATATTGGCAGGAGGTAATACAAGTAATACATTTTATTTTCGGTGATGGAATTGACTGCTCATTTTCTACAATTTACCTGGGCAACTTAGCAGCTCATTTGATGATGAAAGACAAGTACCTTTTAAAGATATTATTAGCAGCCAGCAAGAAAGCTGTAACACGAAAGTGAGCCCAACAAAGGCTGAGTGGCTGGACATTATGACCAGTGTCCAAAATATGGAGAGGATGACTTGCGCTTTAAACCTACAGATGGATAAGTATTTGCAGTATTGAGAAAAATGGATTGTGTTTACGACTTCATGACATGTTTATTGACCAATGTATCATCTGACATATACATTCATCAATGTTGATAAATAGCCTATGAGGAAATATATTTTCTCACCCTCATATCGTTCCAAGAAACACAAATAAATATTATTTTTATGAAATCTGAGAGAATTCTGTCCCTCATTGAAAGTCCAATAGACCAAAACTTTGACTTTTAATGTCTTCTGAATAAACTTTATACAGTATAATGACCAGCTTTCGTGCACACATAGACCAAATCAAATATTATAAATGTGCAAGATCCAATGAGGTTTGTTCTTATGAGAACAGCCACTTATGAGCACTATTCATTTATAGAACAGCAGCTACGTTTTTTAAAAAAATTCATAATGCACACTACAGTATCTGTGCTGCAATATTTTACCAATTCAGAAAATATGAAACACTGTTTGGCCAACTGAGACATGGTATGGAGATAAAGGTTAGATCACAATTTTATTTTTGGTAGAACTACAGCACACGGTGAGTGTACATTAGCACCATTTATTGTTTACTTTTGGGATCTTATAGAGTATTGGACTCAGAAATAGTGATGTAGTTCGGAATGTGATCCGAACCCGAGTTGGCTGTATATACACAGAGTGTGAAAAAAAGCATGAATTACCCATACCAGATCTAGGTGGAGGGTTTCTGAAAGCACTGCAAACTGCTACAGCAAACACTGAACAAGAAAGTTGAGCAGCAAGCTCATTGGCTGCTGATCTAGCAGGAACCAATCGGCTGTGAGAACGATGTGATTGCTAGCAGATTGAGTTAAGGACCAATCAGCAAGCTCCATCTAGAGTTTCATGACAGAACTTTGTATTTGTACTCCTTAAAAAAGTTATACTTATTGCACGTTTTTTCTTTCTGACAGTGAAGCATCTTAACATAACATATATAATTGAATTCATATGTGGACACTAATGTGTTTATGTTTGCTACTGTACAACTTCACTCATGGCTTATCCAATCAGATTATAGAGCCAGAACTGTCTTGCTTTAGTAAGAGGTTCTGTCTGTGCACAGCACTCACTTGACTCTCTATGGATTCGAGCATGTTATATAATTTTCTTTTGCGGTCTCAGTTTTTAGAGGTCTTCACTTCATTTATTGATCACTTCATAAGATTGAATCAGTGTTACTCTCCCAAGAATTTGGAGGTACAGACCAGAAATAGATCCCATATAGTGTCATGTGAATGGAGCATGCTGAACATAAAAAAATAAAAAAAAATAAAAAAAATGAATAGAGGAGATGTTGGAGACATCACCTACATAGCGCTTAGTTCAATGATACAGCTAGAAATTTTGCTTACATGTTTGATGTATTTTAAATTTCCGTTAAGGTATAAGTTTTCCTTATATTTAGGGCCATAAATAGTACAAAATGTAGGCATTTTTAGAGCAAAAAGAATATATGCTTATTCCGTTTGTTTTGTTTTGACATGTAGCTAATTTATTTATTTGGCAGAGATTTCTTGTGCCTGTTTAATTCCGCATGAGTAAGCAGAAGCGGAAGCTGAGCGGAAGCAGTAAAAGTGTCCGCTTCTCCCACACACACCATATAACATGCTGTGTAGTGTAGTTTAGATGCTTCAACTTAAGCTATTCTTATACTTTAAATAGATTTAAAATGCTTTTGTGTTTTGGGCAACTCCTGGCAACAGTGTGTTTTTGTTCTCCTTTGTTTTTACACGGTTCTGAAAGTCATAATGTGACTGTGAAATACAGCGGACATCATGTTTTTATTGTGAAATAACCGTTTTCTCATTTCACACTGTGATGATTTTGACCATAAACAACACACTGTCACTTTAATCGAGTGTGAGCAGCAGAAATAGACTTCCTGCCAAAATGATCACAGCACTGCTTCTATAGCATGAGCCGGCCATGATGCCAGTAAGTTAAATGGTGTAAGACAGGTCTCTTATCACAGCAGCTTGGTTCTCCTTGACATCTTGCTGAATGACTTCGGAGTGAAAAAGGCCCTTCATCAATCATTTGTTGGGTTGGTTTACATTTAATAGCAAGTGTCATGGATGGGTAGCAATTTCAAGGCTGCTGCGTTGCAGAAATTGAACCACTGCTCATCACACTCCTCACCTGGTTTCTCTCTCTTTATATGCTTGATTTCACCATACGACTGATAACACAAATAATCAAACCATAAAACTGCAGATATAAATAAAATTGCCCCTGCAGGACTACTTTCTTCTTTTTGACCTGTTATTAATATTCTCTATTGAAGACAAAAAGAGAAATTATATAGATCTTAATGTCTAAATTATCTTAATGCTGAGACTGTCAGTCGTCCAAATCCAATTTTTGTGCATATCCAATTGAAATCCGATCAGATATAGCAATTGTGAGCAGTAAAAAATGAAATGCAATTTTTACAAAATCTGTTTCAAGCTACATTGATATGTGGTTTGAAATTCAAATGGGAACACAAATCGGATCTGAACAGTTGTGATACACAATGTTGACAGTCAATAATATGAAGGTAATATGATGCCATAAAGAATTGCATGCGCAGGGTAAGATTTGTTAAAGTGTACATAAGATTGCAAGCGTAAATGAAATTTGCATGTGCAAGAGAAGATTTGTAAAGGTGTAAATCAGCCTTTCAACTGTAAGAAAAAAATATTTGCAGCATTTTACTGTTATTCGTAAGTGTAATGCATGTAGGCCTATTGTGAAACTGCAGCTTAGTGCTAATGCAAAATAAATAGGATCTGTAATTCTTCTGACTTCCATTTTTCCGCGCTTACACTTTTGCCACGTTTTTTTCGCACAAATATAATAAATGTTTTGATTGTTAAGTTTAACATCTGCTCAGTGGTGTAACAGATTATATAATATATAAAAATTCAATCCAATAATGTTAACACCAGCTTGAAATTCAGTATGAATGTCAGTCAACCTTAATCAGCCGAATGGTGCACAGCTTATTAAGCAATCATGATTTATTTGTTTATCTGTTTATTTATTTATTTAACATGTATGTGTGCATTAAAAGTACCATTTCGCCAACGAGAACTTTCTGAGCCAAATTAAGACTAAGATGTGTTCTGGTGACTGGCGTGTTTGTTGAACCAATCAGATAAGAGTAAACCTAGAGTCAGCGAGAAGCTCATTTGATTGGCTACATGAAGAAGGTGGACCCGCCCTCCTCTTCCCGCTTGCACAACTCAATAGCTGCGTTTCCATTACCCTTCAAATTGACCAAATTGAAATTGCGAATTGAAAATACGCTTAATGGAAAGACGTAATTTTCGCAAAAACTCCCATTTATCACAAAAAAGTTTTTACGCTCGCATGAGGTGGTTTTTCAGGCAATTCGAAAAATAAATATTTCACAAAACTGCAATGGAAAGTTTATGCGCATTTACAGGTCAGCTGACGTAGATGACGCGGTGTGTTTGGACAGAATACGAGACAGAGTTCTTAAGAATTCATATAAGACAAAATAATTACAGCAATAATGGATTCTAAACCTAAAATAAATGCTGCAATCAAGACCTCGAAGCAGATTTTGGAGAAACACCCAGAAACACCTCATATGTGCCGCTCACAAGTATAAGAGTCGTTCCTTACCATTAATGCTTGGAAAACACACATACATCTCCTTCGATTAATAATAATGGCTAGTGCAGTGGCTGGGATATAGTACATAAACCTCCATTTTGGAATGATTTTACTGATCGCGAGAAGAAAAAATGAAGTTTTAGTTGCATGACATCAGTTAATGGAAACGCCATCATTTCGCAATAGTTTTTTGTCGACATTTAGAAAAAATCACAAAAGTTTTGCGCAAATCTGTAATGGAAATGCGCCAAATGAGTGAGAGAATCGTGCTAAAACTGTAAGCGCAGGTAAAAGAAAGACGCAACTGTACAAATCATGTTTTTTCGGGAACTTTTTTGCCCCATGCACACAAGTCATTTAGACATTTGCAACAGCTTATTTTTTACACAAAGTTTGATTTTACGCTATTAATCTGTTTTGCAGTTCCTGACTGTTGTTTTTGGTTGCAAATTGCTGTTCAACAGGCCTGCGATACTTTTGGCCGTATTTGTGCGGAAAAAAACGTGCCAAAAGTGTAAGCGCGGAAAAATGGAAAGAAGAATACAGATCCTATTTATTTTGCATTAGCACTAAACTGCAGTTTCAAAATACATTAATTCAACTTACGAATAACAGTAAAATGCAGCAAATATTTTTTTTTTCTTACACTTTAAAGGCGATTTACACCTTTACAAATCTTCTCTTGCGCATGCAAATTTAATTTACGCTTGCAATCTTATGTACACTTTCACAAATCTTACCCTGCGCATGCGATTCTTTATGGCATCATATTACCTTCATACAATAATTTTAGATTAGATTCCAATCAGATCACAAGTCTGCCAAGCTAGAGGCGTGGTCACTACTGTTTGGGCTCCTTTATTTTGTTCCATGAGGCAAAAAGAGCATATACATTTGGATGAGTACAACAACAAGAGAATGAGTATGTCTGAATTTTAATATTATGGTGAACTACTTTTAAAAAAAAATATTTTTAATAAATAGTCGTTGTCAAAGTGTGGGCATGAACTGCCATGCGTGGTGGTGCACATGCCAGCAATGCCAGTTCATTTTCTTTTACATGTTGTTTCCTGTCATATCTCATACCAATCTCCATCAATAAAATGACAAAAACAGAAATAAAGGAATCATGTTGTTCATGAAGCATATTAAAGGATGTAAAATATTCTCCCTCTCTCTGTCTCTCTGTTTAAAATTGGAAGAGAAGGTAATCCATCCATTATTTTTTGACTTGGGTTATATTGAATGATTACGTGTGCAATGTCTAAGAAATTGAGCTTCTCACAATAAATAATACTTGCCCTTTTATATCCTTGGTTTATCTAAGACTCAATCCATAAAAACACACAAAACAATGGCTGTCAGTGTGTTACTACATTTTCACTGATACCGATTTTCAAATTTTGTTTGTCGAGTTTGTTGTGTAGGCTAAAAAACACACACACTTCTAAACATATACTATATTATGTGTTCTATATTAATAAAGCCTCTTTCACAAAGATTCTGTTAAATTTTCAGAAAATATGTCCTTGTAACTGTTGTGCCATTGCAGGATTTTTTGCATTCACACTGCTAAAGCAGTGTTCAAGGGTAAAGTAATTCTTCAAGGGTATAATGGCAGGAATGGATTCAAGACGGCTTGGAGTAAAAATGTAACCCAGAGTACAATTAAACTAAATCTATTACGACTGTTGCGATTAAAATGAATGTGAATTTAAATGACATTGATTGCAGCAGTACATTTAGATCTGCTCATGTTGTATCAAAGCAGCGTTAAGCATTATTGTTACATTTTCTCCATTTGTGTACTTTGTGTTTTGTTATTTGGACTTTAAGGTTGTATTCTGCCTGGTTATTGTGCTGTTTTCTGTTTCCAGGACCATTTTGTAGTCAGTTTGTAGTTTTTCTGTTAATTAGCCTGTCATTGTTCCAAGGTGTTCCTTGTATATGATTTTCTAATATGTAAAAAGCAATTAAGTTATGCAGTCCTCATCTTTTGTTTGTGTAGCCTACAAGAAACAAGCATTTTTTAATGTATTCTATTAATCAACATTAATAATCATTATTACAGTATCAAGGGCAATGACAGACAATAATGATTTTGTCGTAATATTGCAGCCTTACTCTGTAATGAGTGCCTTTTTATTTATTTTACAATTTATATAGGCCTAGCTTTGAGTGTGAGAGCCCTGCTTTAAGGTTTGTGTCTGTAAGCAAATTGACTTTCAAAAACAAACCCACCTTTAAAAAAAATATTCACTGAAGTACAAAGTGTGACCTTGAGCCCCCAAATCCGCCATGTCATGTTATGTAACAACCTTTTTTTGTTATAGTTCTAAGGGTTATATAGGTCTCCATAAATCCTCTTAGTTTATGAAGTCGGTCTCAACCATCTTCATTCAAGTTATAAGCACTTTCTTTCTGTCATTCATTCATTTTTTTTATCTCCTTTTGTTGCTGTCCATCTCTTGAGATGTCTTGTTTCTTTGTCTGAAGCACGGGAAATGCTGTTTTTATCCTTGTAAGGAACTAGACTGGCTTTGACATTTTCAACACAATTACTAACCTGACTCTAAATCCTGAAAGATCTATTGTCCAGCTGTGTCAACTGAAATCTTCATCTGCAGCATCATGGACTGTCTCCCGTCCAATCTAACCAATCAAATTCTTGCGGTGTGACAGTGGCAGTTCATCAGTGGAGGAAAAGAAGGCTCAGCCTCCCAAAATATTATAAAAAATAAAATAAAAAAAATACATTCTGTATTATATTCTAAATTTTACATTTATCAAGTCAAATTAAAAGAGTTTATCTTCTAACTAATGTACATAACTTAGATGCATAAAATGTATAATGTACTTTTTTTCTTTCATTTGCAGTAGAAGTGTTAATCCCAGCAAAAATGCCAAACAGAGGCTGACAGAAAACTCTTCTTATGAGTAAACTGACCAATTATAATCATTTATTTCCTTGAAAAATGTGGTTGAAAAGGCAAAGAAATGGACAAAACCATCATCATTATCATCAAGCCAGTTAGATTTCAATTTCGTGATCCACTTCCATATTACTCATGAAACCTGCTTGTGGCTCATGCAACAGGTGAAGGTTATATTTTTGGCCAAACAGTCTAAATTATTGAAAGATCTCAAAACAAGTGAAAGACTAAATGAAAGTATATACTGTATATTTAAACTGTTATAAATACTGATTTGAACAACAGCCTCCTCTGAAAATTCCTTCATGTTGTACCATTGCTGTGTTTTCTTCATCTGTTTCCACCTCACTAAACAATAGACATTTTTCAATCATTCGGGTTGTTACATTCATCTTTTCATCTTTGAAAATGTTGAATTAATTTAATTTTATTATTCCTGATATTTCGTTAATTTTTAGTTAATTCTCTATTTATATAGAGCGTGTCTGCAGAACCGGAGTCTGAAGCACATGTGAAAGACAAGACTATATTGGTCGACAGCAGTCCTATGACATCACATGGAGTGCCTATGCATTACACATAAAAGTGCGCCTGCATTACACGTCAGGAACTTCAAGTTCAAGTTCATAAAGGAAGACACGCAGGCATGCCCGGAGCATGGCAACATGACGCAGCATCTCTTTCCCTTCTTAGGGTTACTTGACCCTAAGAACGTTCCTTTTCGAGGGAACTCAGCAGTGCATCATGGTGTTAATGCAATGGGAACCGTTTATACACACTATGCCATACTGGACAAATACCTGCATACCATGTGCAAAAAGACCAAACACAATCTTAGCGAGCCAGAGCACTTCACAACTTAACTTAAAACAGCCTAACTAAGCGTCAACATTCAGTTAGGACACGTCCAGGGAGACATAGTAAATGCCTAAAGGTGCCACAGAAACCCCAAAGCTTTCATGCTCTACTGAGAAATACTTAGCTTTATTTAACTGACAAATGTACAAAGAAACTATTTCCAATGTTTTCACTGACCAACTTAATTATATTTTGTAAATATAAACAAATTTTGATTTTGATGGCTGCAAGACACTCCGAAAAAGTTGGGACAGAGGCAGGTTTACCACTGGGTCACATGACCTTTCCTTTTAATTACACTTTGTAAATGTTTGGGAATTGAGGATACTAATTGCTGAAGTTTTGCAAGTGGAATTTTTGCCGAAACTCGTCTGATATAAGACATCTATCTGCTCAACAGTCCGTGGTCGTCGTTGTCTGATTCACCTTTTCATGATGGACCATACATGTTCACTAAGAGACAGATATGGAATGCAGGCCTGGCATTGTCTTGCTTCCCAGGAGAAAAGTCAGTTGACAGTTTATGTCTCTGTACAATCAAAATATATGCCTCCATGTCAATACCTTTACACAAATGCAAGTCACCCATGCGCTTGCACTGATGCACCCCCATGACAGATGTTTGCTTTTGCACCTGTCACTGATGGATGGTCCCTTTCATCTTTGGGACTAAGAACTTAATATCTGTGCTGAAACATGGACTCATCTGACCACAGCACACATTTTCACTGTCTTTCAGACCATCTGGGATGAGCTTGGGCCTAGAGAACTCAGCAGAATCTCTGCACTGAACAGATGTATAGCTTCTTCCTTGCATAACAGGGATTCCAGTTGAATTTCTTGATGCAGCGGCAGACTGTGTTAGATGAAAACGGTTTTCCAAAGTACTCCTGAGCCCATGTGGCTATATTTAACACGGTAGCATGACGGTTTCTCATGCAGTGCCATCTGAGGGTTCAAAGGTCACGCACATTCAACAGAGGCCTCCTGCCAAGCCCTACATGTACTGAGATTTTTCTGGTTTCCCTGAATGTTTCCACAATATTATGTAAGGTAGATGGTGAAAAACATAAATTCTTTGCAATCTTGCATCGAGAAATGTGATTTTTTGAATTGTCTGACAATTCTCTCATGACATTTGGCACAAAGCGGTGAGCCATGACCCATCTTTTTGTAAAAGCTCATTTTACACCCAAACACGATACCCTCACCTATTACCAATTCACCTGCTAATTGTGGACTGTTTAAAAAACTGTTTAACTTGGATATTATATAATCTTTTTTTTTTTTTTTGCCCTTTGCCTCTGTCCCAACTTTTTTGTGGTGTGTTGTAGCCATCAAAAATCTTTTTTTTTCTTCCAAAAAAACAATTATGTTGGTCAGTGAAAACATTGGAAATCTTTTTTTGTACTTTTGTCAGTTAAAACAAGGTTCAAGAGAATTAACAAATCACAGATTGTGGTTTTTATTGCATTTTACAAAATGTTTCAACTCTTCTGGGAAATGGGGTTTGTGTATACTTACACATATATATATAGCGATCGATTCAGAGATGTAGGGACTAGATTAGCACTCGTGAAAATGTTCTCTGCCTCTCTGTGCCAATTCTGGTGGACTTATAGTTCTAGGAGATAGTTACAGAGGAAGCATCTCCAGAAGTGGTCTGCTAAAAGCTGACTATGTCTCCACCTCCTTTTGCTCAGCAACTCTGATTCGGGATATTGGCATCTGTGGAGTATGGACTTGGGGTTGAGGAACAGGGGAAGATGTACTCTGTGGATGGCGACTGGTCCGATCACTCACTGCAAGTAGGCTCAACTGTGCTTCTAGGACCTCATTCCTCTCCTCCAGTTTCCTTATCTGCTCAAAGGAATGACGTTGCAGTTCCTCAGTCTCCTTCCGTAACTTCTGGAACACTAGTAGGACACTGTAGCCGCTCCTCGTGATTCTGGATCATCACTCATCTCAGGGGAAGAATCTACTCTCTGTCTTGAATGTAGCCTCTGTTGATGATCAGTGAGCTTGAAAATCTGACTAGGGAGCCGCATTGCTCGTCTGGGTCTGACTGTGGGCTCAGGAAGGTCAGGTCTAGGACCTGGATCAATCTGATGCATCATTCTTATGAAAGCTCCCCAATCTGGCTCGAAGGACCATTTGTGGGGGAGACTAGTGTGGTTGCTGGTGGATATTGAGCAGACATAAGTCCTCCAGTTAGAGATAAAGTACACTTTAATGGCTTGAGGCTTCTAGAGGCATTTACAGTGAACAATTGTAGTACAAGTAGCAGGGGTATGGCAGAGTTTTACAGAGTAGTTTGTAGCGTAACACAGTATGAGTGGTTCTAAACAAACAGAAATAACAATACTCAATTAGAAATGAATAGTAATAAGAATTAAATCAATCTGTCACTTATACAGTGAGGAAAATAAGTATTTGAACACCCTGCTATTTTGCAAGTTCTCCCACTTAGAAATCATGGAGGGGTCTGAAATTGTCATCGTAGGTGCATGTCCACTGTGAGAGACATAATCTAAAAAACAAAATCCAGAAATCACAATGTATGATTTTTTAACTATTTATTTGTATGATACAGCTGCAAATAAGTATTTGAACACCTGAGAAAATCAATGTTAATATTTGGTACAGTAGCCTTTGTTTGCAATTACAGAGGTCAAACGTTTCCTGTAGTTTTTCACCAGGTTTGCACACACTGCAGGAGGGATTTTGGCCCACTCCTCCACACAGATCTTCTCTAGATCAGTCAGGTTTCTGGGCTGTCGCTGAGAAACACGGAGTTTGAGCTCCCTCCAAAGATTCTCTATTGGGTTTAGGTCTGGAGACTGGCTAGGCCACGCCAGAACCTTGATATGCTTCTTACAGAGCCACTCCTTGGTTATCCTGGCTGTGTGCTTCGGGTCATTGTCATGTTGGAAGACCCAGCCTCGACCCATCTTCAATGCTCTAACTGAGGGAAGGAGGTTGTTCCCCAAAATCTCGCAATACATGGCCCCGGTCATCCTCTCCTTAATACAGTGCAGTCGCCCTGTGCCATGTGCAGAAAAACACCCCCAAAGCATGATAGGGATGGTGTTCTTGGGATGGTTCTCATCATTCTTCTTCCTCCAAACACGTTTAGTGGAATTATGACCAAAAAGTTCTATTTTGGTCTCATCTGACCACATGACTTTCTCCCATGACTCCTCTGGATCATCCAAATGGTCATTGGCAAACTTAAGACGGGCCTTGACATGTGCTGGTTTAAGCAGGGGAACCTTCCGTGCCATGCATGATTTCAAACCATGACGTCTTAGTGTATTACCAACAGTAACCTTGGAAACGGTGGTCCCAGCTCTTTTCAGGTCATTGACCAGCTCCTCCCGTGTAGTTCTGGGCTGATTTCTCACCTTTCTTAGGATCATTGAGACCCCACGAGGTGAGATCTTGCATGAAGCCCCAGTCCGAGGGAGATTGACAGTCATGTTTAGCTTCTTCCATTTTCTAATGATTGCTCCAACAGTGGACCTTTTTTCACCAAGCTGCTTGGCAATTTCCCTGTAGCCCTTTCCAGCCTTGTGGAGGTGTACAATTTTGTCTCTAGTGTCTTTGGACAGCTCTTTGGTCTTGGCCATGTTAGTAGTTGGATTCTTACTGATTGTATGGGGTGGACAGGTGTCTTTATGCAGCTAACGACCTCAAACAGGTGCATCTAATTTAGGATAATAAATGGAGTGGAGATGGACATTTTAAAGGCAGACTAACAGGTCTTTGAGGGTCAGAATTCTAGCTGATAGACAGGTGTTCAAATACTTATTTGCAGCTGTATCATACAAATAAATAGTTAAAAAATCATATATTGTGATTTCTGGATTTTTTTTTTTAGATTATGTCTCTCACAGTGGACATGCACCTACGATGACAATTTCAGACCCCTCCATGATTTCCAAGTGGGAGAACTTGCAAAATAGCAGGGTGTTCAAATACTTATTTTCCTCACTGTACATACAATATATATATATGAAATTTAGACATGTAAGAACTAAATTAGCACTCAAGAAAATGGCGTCACGTTCTCTGCCATTTTACTTCAAATAAATAACACAGACATTTAACTTTTTTTACTTCAGGGTGGGGAAGTTAATTCATTCCAATTCTGTGGAAATCTGTGGAGATTTTTGCAGGCAAAGATGTGGGTTATAAAACAGTGCCAGCAGCAATATGACTAAAGATAGCAATGTTCAATAAATAATTTAATGTATTAATAATAATAATGACTACAAATTACATCTTCTTTTGTGGTTGTATCTTTTATATGTTGTGTAATTTGTTTTGGTTTTTTATTTCTAAGAAAGCTGAACAATATCTCTTGCAGAAGTGAAGCCTGGGGTGAAGATTGAAGATAACACACCCATGGATGGTGGCGATTGTAATCACTTGGCTCACTCCAGCTGCCTCTGGCAAACGTTGTTGATAAACAGGGTTTTAAAAATACTTATTCCAGGCAGATTTGCAGCCAAATGATGGAAAAAGTGTGAATTAAGCTGATTGTGCCTAAAGACACTCAACACAAATCAGTTTAGAATCAACACACTCCCAGTTAGACCATGAAACCCACAGAGGTCTTTTCCCCTTTTCACAAGATGTAAAATAAGTCTTTGATGTCCCCAGAGTGTGTATGTGAAGTTTTAGCTCAAAATTATAAAATTATAAAAAATATATTTTTATATAGCATGTTAAAGTTGTCACTTTTTGAGGGTGAGCAAAAACGCACCATTTTTGTGTCTGTTGCAGTTGCTCCCGGCACAGGGGGCGGAGCTTCAACAGCTTGTGTCATTTTACCTCACACAGACATGCACTGAAAATTTCAAAAACTTTTAGCCTTTTGTGTTCAAACTGAAGTCAAACAATGATGGAGAGACTCAAGAAGAAGTGGCAACATGTAGAAGCAACAGGACATTTCTGAATGGTTAGTTGATGAATTTATATAGCTTATGTGTAGTTATCTTCTAGTCATTGATTAGCATATTCTGTCTTGATAATCTATAAATCGTGTTCCGGGGGCGGGGTTTATGTAAATTCTAGGGTTGGTGATGTCACTAACCCGGGAGGAGTGTCGTTGTAGTCTCTACCAGCCGTTTGTTGTAGTCCTTAAAAAGCGATTTCTGTAAAAGCAAATATCTCCCTTTGCTTTGAACTTTGAGCGTTGTAACTGCAGATGTTGTTTATGCTCAAACATTACACACTAACTAAAGTTAGAAAAGTGAAATCATAATCAACCACCCCTTTAATAAACCTCCAACCTCATTCATCAGCAACAAAGTTTAATAACTAACAAAAAGGCTAAATGTACAACAGAACCCGACAAGATGCTAATAAGTGAAAACTAGTTCTAAAATAGACAGAATATATGGAATGCCAAAGCTGACTTAATTATAAATAAATAAATACATAAATAAATATACAAAGAAATGTAAAAAAGCAAAAATACATAAATAAATACATAAATATGTATTTGTTTTATTTTTAACATTAATCTCATAACGACTTTTATGCAATTGTAATTGCATTGTAAAAGCATTCTCCTCTGTATTAAGATTTTGACTTTTAATGACTTAATGACTTTTGTTAATTTTATTTTACTGATAACAGCCATAGTGCCTTATTATTATAATAACTGAGTAGTTTATCGATTAATATTAAGAACTTGACATATATGCTACTGTGCTCCA
Source organism: Abramis brama (assembly GCF_963993115.1). Classification (NCBI taxonomy): domain Eukaryota; kingdom Metazoa; phylum Chordata; class Actinopteri; order Cypriniformes; family Leuciscidae; genus Abramis; species Abramis brama. Next base: position 4,458,045 of record NC_139984.1, on the reverse strand, counting down.
ATGCATGGCATGAGATGCGTGGCTCACTAGCTGCGTTTACATGAGCCCATTTTGTTTGATTTAAGAATAATTCCAAATTGATGACTTGTGATTAATCAGTATCTAAGAGCAGCATCTATGAAATATGAAATATGGGTTGTGTTTTAAGCATTTGAATTGTCACCTGTTATACGAAATTAGGAAACGCGAATGTAAACTGTGTATTGAGACGCGCTTCAAACTCATTGATCAATATATATATATATATGCTCGCGTAGGAGTCAGTGAAATGTGCGCTGGTTTCTCTCCGCGTTCTGCGCTGGTGTGCGAGTCTCATCGACAATAAACGCAAGCCAAACGCAAGCTCTTATCAGCCCTATCCACCGCATTTACATTGCTATTAATAGTGGATACTTTCATGCGCTTCCATGTCCAAGTGTCTGCTATCAGACCCTTTGAAGTGCAGTTTCTGTTCATGTGTGCTATGTGTGTTAAGCCTACCCTACATACAGTTAGGGTGATATTACATGACTTAAAATGTGATATTGTCCGCACACCTCTTGCGTTTCGTTTGGTCACACCACAAGGTGTCACTGTGGCCTCAAAGCTTCAGCACTGCCACTCTGAGCTCGATTGCTGATGTCTGAGGTAAAACACGCCCCCCTCATTAGCATACGGACAAAGAAATGTAGAAATAAATAAATGTGAAAATAAATAAATGTAGAAATAAATAAATGTGAAAATAAATAAATTTAGACATAAAAACATATATACATAAATAAATGTGGAAATAAATAAAAGTGGAAATAAATAAATGTATAAATGTTTATATATATATATATATATATATATATATATATATATATATATATATAATGTGTGAAAAAATACAATTATACATAAATAAGGAAATAAAAGTATAAATACTCATTTATTTGTATTTTTTTACATTTCTTTGTATTATTTATAATTAAGTCAGCTTTGGCATTCCATAAGAATACCCCGACAAGTCAAGTCAAGTCATCTTCATTTACAGTATATAACGCTTTTAACAATGTAGATTGTTTCAAAGCAGCTTTACAGAGATAAACGTATAATTTAAAACACAGGTATTAAAGTGTTTTAATGTTTTGTTTTGTTTTTTGGAGATTAAATAATAACAGTATCAGCACCTGAGAGATAATGGTAGTGATACTATATCTTTTTATAAAGATTTTGCATGTGAAAATCCAATTCCAAATCCAAAGTATTTAATCTTTTTTTTTTTTTTTTTTTTTTGTCAAATAAGGACACAGTATGGTGCACAGCAAAATCCCCAGAGTTAAATTAACTCTGTTCAGAGAGGATTTGGTCCCACTCTACAGAGAGTAAAAGTAACACTGAATCCGTGTTAAAGTTAATGAGATAATAAAGTGATTAATTAAGTGTTGATTGAGCATTAGCGATGAACACCTGCTGGTAACAAGCAGAATCACTGAAGGAAAGAGAAACACAAGAACTACAACTGACTTCCAGCCACAGCCTTAGATGAAATCAACTGATGATAAAATACATTAAATCTCTCAAGATCTCAGCAGAGGAGGATTAAACAACTCCACAAACAGCATTACCAGCTTCACTTATTACTAACCAGAATGACTTTATTTCTATCGACATCAACAGAAGGTCTTATAGAGAATTAACAGAGGTTTAGGTGTTGTTGTTTTATTGAAATTGTGGTCACCATTACGGCGATCGGTGTTCACTTTAGTTGGGCAGCTTGACTCTTGCAGCTTGACTCTCATATTTTTATATGTGTTTATGGTCTTTGTAACAGTGTTTACCAAAACTTATTAGTTCCCAAAGTTTGGATTCTTTAAAAGTTCAAGAAGACCAAGTAATAGCAGGAACGCACAATCCCATATTTTTTCCTTTTATAAGAACTTATATAGTTCCAAAAATAGAAAAAAAACCCAACATTGTTGACTTGAGAGCAGTAAAGAGTATGAGTAATAATAAGTGTCCTGGAGTGGATGGGCTACCTAAGGAGTTTTATATAACCTTTTGGGAAGATTTAAAGGACTCCTTGTTGATTATGTTTATGGAGAGTCTACGCATAGGAAAACTTCCATCATCCTTAAGAGAAGGAGTTATCTCCTTGATGTTTAAAAAAGGTGATAGACAAGAGATTAAAAAGTGGCGTCCCTTGACTTTGTTAGGTGTAGATGTAAAAATTCTGTCCAAGGCACTCTTTTTTAAACTCCAGCCTGATATGCCTAAGTTTATTGGCAACGACCAAACATGTGGTATTAAGGGGCGATCTCTACAAGATAATTTGGCATTAGCAAGAGATATTTATCTGTTTGTACAAGACCGTAAATTATCTCTGGCAATCTTGGGACTTGATCTGGCAATCTTGGGACTTGATCTCGAAAAAGCCTTTGACAGTATAGACCATCGCTATTTATACATTGAAATGCCTGGGTTTAAGTCCATCCATTTGTGCATGGATTAACCTTCTTTATACCAACTGCCAAAGTAGAGTATTGGTAAATAACCATCTGTCAGATCCCTTTGATATCTGTTCAGATGTATGACAAGGCTGTAGCTTGTCTCCATTATTATTTGTTTTAGCAATTGAGCAATTAGCTTGTGCACTTAGGCAAAATCCTGAAATTAAAGGTTTTCCAATTCCGGGTAGTTCAGGCAGAGAGGCCAAGGTTTCACTTTATATGGATGACCTTAGCCTCTTCCCTACTGATAACAATTCTATAAAGAAAACGCTGCAAATTTGTGATAAGTTTACTTTGGCTACTGGGGCTAGAATCAATAAGACAAATACAGAAGTTTTGTATTCTTTCTGGAAAGAACCAAAATTAAAACTGGGTTTTAAAAATCAGGAAGAATCTATTAAGACTTTTTTGGGGAAAAACATGGACAAGATAAATTGGTATTCGAGACATGATAAGATAAAATGGAAATCAAAACAATGGGAGGAGCGAGATCTTACTTTGAGAGGGAAAGTGTTGGTAATAAATGCTGAGATTTTGGCCTCCCTTACCTTTTTGGCCTCACCTTTTCCAGCACTGATACATTTTATAAGATCTATCAAAAAGGCCTTGTTTAGTTTTTTTTTTTCTGGGGCTCACAACGTGAAAAAATGGAACGAGAGATACTGTATAAGCCATTAGATAAAGGAGGGCTAGCAGTCCCAGAATTGGGAACCAAACTGGAATCCATGTTTTTGATGCCCATTCTAAAAGCTTGTTTGTCTGAGAATCAAGGAATTTTATGGCATTATTTTGCCAAGCTTTGGGTAGGTCAACAGGTAGCTAATGCCTGGGGGATGAGACTTCCACAAAATACTCCTCATGCTGAATATAGACCAAATATGTATGATAGGGTGCTATCCCTTTTAAGGAAAGTGAAAGTCTCTCATGTCCCTATTGGGAAAATAAACCGGGTAATTGTTCAAGGTATGCTGTGCCCAGGATTAGAGAGGATCACCCCAGTGGGAAAACTTACTGAATCTGATTGTATTACAGTTTGGAAGAATGTAAACAATGTTTCTTTTGTTTATTTCTCATAAAGATATTGCTTGGCAAGTGGTACACCAATGCTTGCCTACTCAAGTTTTTTTCTGAAAAAAGGGAATTGTTCAAAGAGTTCACAATGTCCTAAGTTTAAGTGTGGATCTTTAGTGTTTAAGTCTATCAACCATTTATTCTGGTCTTGTAAATATGCTAGGGAGGTCTGGTCCCTGATACGAGAATGGATGGTTGATCTGTACAGATTTCCAACTGAACTAGACCTTGGTGAGCTGAATAGTGTGAACTCTGATGTATGGATTAGATGGTGGACAGTAATTAATGTCATCAAAGAAGGGATACGGAAGGCAAGAAATATTTCTTGTTTTAAAGGAAATTATATACCAGCAGAAATCTCTTCAAGCTATGTTTCAATTAGGGACTATGTGTTAAGAGATAGGAAAACTCTTTACTTTATGGAAATACTTAAGAAATGTAAATGTTCGACTAATTCTCAGAATTTATTTTACCTTTGGGATGAAATGGGGAAATTAATTTTGAAGGCCATGGTTTTCCTTTTGGGTTTTGTTATTTCTATGATGTAATAATTATGTATTGTGTGGAAAATGGATTTTAACACCATATTATAAGGACCACCATATTTAAACCATGTTTAATAAACACCATATAAAAATAATAAAAAAAGGCTACAGAATATGATGAATGGATTCCAAACATATGTGATTACACTCCGTGTTTATTAGGACTTGTAATAAATCCTTTCTTATCTGTTAGAAAGAAAAAAGAAAAAGAAAAAAAAAAGTTTACAAAAACACATAATTTGTTGCAAAGAAAGCCGGAAACAAAGACGATCAGGTGATATAGTTTTTAGCATTGTAAGGTAGAATAATTCTCTAATCTTATCCCTGACCAAAAGTGGTTATTTGCTATTAATAGATTATATTCACCATTAATACTTTCTGATAAATTCAGAATGTCTGATCTGTTGCAAGAAAATATTGTTGGTTAATAAAATCTATTAATAACAAATAAC